>NW_021604712.1:1725131-1746429 GCF_004785775.1 Grammomys surdaster | reverse complement strand
AGAGAGAGAGAGAGAGAGAGAGAGAGAGAGAGAGAGAGAGAGAGAGACAGTGTTGTTTGACTTGTTTCTGTTGAGAAAGCTTTCTTCCAAGTTTCTATTACACATCTCACATGTCTCAGGTGGTGCAAGCATCCTATCTCTGAAGCCACTAGGAGAGGTTTTCTGTACTCAGACTTTATCAGGGGTCCTCAGGGAGTGGTCCCAGCCTATCAATACCAGTCCTTTGAAGTGAAAAGAACTCAGAGCCTCATCTCAAAATACGCAGTCAGAAACACTATATGAGTTACTTTGTGTGTCACTGTGATAGAATACCTGAAGGAAACAACGTAGGGAAGGAAAGATTGATTTTGATTCGTGGATCAAGGGATACAGTCCATCATGGGCAGGAAATACACAGCCATGGATAGCTCTTAGTTGGTACAACAGTAGCATGAGATGGCTGGTTACCTTGCTGTTGGCTGTCAGGGACCTGGGGATCTATAACATGTAATGTCTGTTTTCTAGGGACTTATGTATTCCAGTGAAGCCCCACCTCCTAAAGTTTCCACAGTCTCCTAAAACAACACTACCAGTGGGGGAACCATATGTCTAAACACACAAATCTCTAGGAGACGTTTTACATTGAAATCATAACAGGGGCTTTACACATGCTTCTGATGAATGGCACATTGAGAAACATTGGCTTTCCATAAGAAGTGGGTCATTGTCAAGGGAACTGGGTAGGAGGGGGGTGAGGAGAGGGACATGGATGGTGGTCAGGTATCGGAGGGGTGGTAGAAGACTAGAATGGGTGTCACAGCATCTCTGTGAGTACCTGGAGGCCTGGGACAGGACAGGGGAGAATGAATACAGAGAACTTTCATACTTACTTGTACACACACACACACACACACACACACTCACACACAGACACAGAGGAATGGCTTAAGTGGACATACAGTGCTCTACACTTGCTTTTTGTGTTTAATATGCCAGGGAGATCATTTATGCCAATGCCTATAAATCTTACTATTTGCAACAGCTATTCTTTTATGCAAACATTGCATTATTTATTCAGTGGGTCTCCCGTTCATACACCTTTATGGCAGTCTTGTTAACCATGCTGCAGTGACTATCTGTGCCCATTCATCTCTGTACGGGGGTAAATAGGTAAAATTAAAATTTCCGGCATATACAACAATCATTTAAAATTTTACCTGGTGCGATGATGCCACACCTGTAATTCCAGCACCCTGGAAGCAGAGACAGGCAGATCTCTGAGAGTTTGAGGCCACCCTGATCTATAGAGTGAGTTCCAGGCAGACAGAGCGATACACTGAGAATCTATACAAAAATGTTCCCCAGTAAAATGGCACCAGTTTATTTTCCTGTTGTGAATCCATGAATGTCCCTGTCACATTTTTTGAGTGCTACCATGCTCTTCTTATATGACAAACAAACCATTATTATTTTAAGGTAAGTCTATTTATTTGTTACATATTTTTCTTAGTTATAGAGGAAGTTGGCCATTTTAAAAATAGAATTTATGTTTTTTTTGTGTTTTTCTAGGGACGGGTCTCACACAAATTGAATGTATAGACTTTTCTTGAAGGATCCTGGCTTTAGCATCATGCAAAGGAACACCTTAGCATCATGCTATAAAGGTGACTTTCTAACAGGATGGATGTTACATCCAGATCTCTGAAGCAACAATGGTCAAGGTAACTCCATGTACAACTGTGTAGCTTATCCAAAACTTTTCAGGGATACACTTCTTTGACGCACAGTGTATTCATGTGTATGTCTTTGCCACCCACATACCCATTAAAAAGGAAGCAATTAAGGATTGCTTCATTTCTGAGAGTTTGGTGGAGGGCAAGGTACTTAACAGCTCTAGGCTACCCCTGGTTCTGGTGGAATCCCCTGCAGGACCCCCACACTCTCCTTGATGTTGTTTGTCTCCCATCCCTGGCACCTAGTTGATCCTCTGAAGGCAGCTTTCAAATACCAGCTCCGCTGGGTCTTGTTAAAATACTTTATCAATGGCCATCTTTCTCAGGAGGGATGACCTTTGCCTCGGCTTTGCTGTCACTACCTGACTTGGATAACCTCCAAAGGCAGGTTGCCATGGCAATTTGCATTCAGCCCAACCAAATCTGGCTTCTGTACCTTATTAAATGTTCCCTAAAAAGGAAATCACACCATTCATACAGAGCAATAATGTTTAGTGGCCCTGCCTTCCTCCTGTCTCCCACCCTCGCATGGACCTGTCTATCCACCACCGGGAGTTGACTGATTGCCCTACTTGCTTCCCTTCTTCCTAATCTCGGTTGTCATGGTAAGTACTTAGGTTCTAGGAGGTGAGAGGATGGGAGGGGGTGGCTACAGCAAATGTCAATCTGCCACTCAAAAGACACTTTTACAGCTCTAATCCAACAGCACTAGCAAACATCAGGATCAGGAGCGTAATGAGGCCGCGTTAGAGACACTAATTGGAAGGACCTTCTTTTCTTCTCCATCTTCCTTTTATTGGGATACCCACCCTGCCCCCCTACTCAGAATGCGGTTTTCACATCGACTCTCATTAAATCCAAGCAGATAATCTCCTTCAAACTAGTGCTCTTTGCTCTGGGAGAGGAGTGGACACACATTGTTTGCTGGTGCCTTCTGTGAGCTTTTTATGTATCCACCCCTGGTTGGAATAGAGGAGAGGGTGAGAAGCAGTCCGCACCCACGGAGCCTGCAGAAGGGCTTGGGCTCTCTGACCTCCCAACAAACAGACAGTCTAAAGAAAGAGAATAATATTTATCAGAAGCATTACCTTGGAGCAGTAGTGTTTAGTGGCCCCACGGAATGGGTATGTCAGTGGCTCTGACCTCTGTAGGCAGAGACTCCAAGTTTGCCCTGAGTGAAGGGGAGATCTGACCTTCTGGATGACACACAGAGAAAAGGGGTACGTGGTAGGTAGGGAAGAGGCCTTGCTGGGTAGAGTGAGAGGTGTCACACCCTTCTGGATGGTCTTTCCCACTGGGGACGTCTGCTTGAGTTGACATAAAGACAGACTTGGTGGTTGGTACATTCAGTCCTCAGATTCTGGGGCCTAGAATTCTGAGAAGAAGATGTTGGCAGGTTGTTGAGGTTGTTGGTCACTTTGTATCCACAGTCAGGAGGGAAAGAGAAAGGGAGAGGGAGAGGGAGAGGGAGAGGAAGGGGGAGGGAAGGAGGTGGAGGGGGAGAGGAAGAGAGGAGAGGAAGAGGTGGAAAGGGAAGGAAAAGGAGGGAGAGAGGGAAAGAGGGGGAAGAGAAGGAGAGGGAGGGGGAGACAGAAGGAAAGGGAGGAGGTGGGAGGGAAAGGGAGCGGGAGGGTGAGGAGGATGGGAGAGGGGGCAGGGTAGGGGGAGGGAGGGAGGGAGGAAGAGAGAGAGAGAGAGAGAGAGAGAGAGAGAGAGAGAGAGAGAGAGAGAGCGCACCCCATGATCATCTTACACTCTCTTTTGTACTCAATCTAGGACCCCAGCTCATGGGACAGTGATGCCCACATTCAGGAGAGGTCTTCTCTCTTCAGTTAAACTTCTCTGAAAGTGTCACCTCAGACTCATCTGCAAGGGTTTTTCCTCTAGGCGAGTCTAAATCCAGTCAACTTGACAGTGCAGACTGCCCATTGCACGGTACAGCCTCACGTATGTAGGTCAGCGGGACCCTCTGTGCAATGAGGCTCACACTGCTAGATCTTGAGTCACGACTGACATATGAACCTAGACTGCCCCCAGACCCACTCTGCTCATCGTTTTCCCTCTCCCAGTGTGGACAGGGCCCTGCGAGGTGGTTCTCCCTAGGCAATGAAGATTAAAACGGAAAAATACCCTATCAGTGACAGTGGCCACACTCTGACTTCCCAGGTTGACAAAGGGACCCCAAGAACATTGGAGTGCCTGTCCTGAGTATTTGATAGAGGAAGGTACCAGCAGGAATGATTGTGGGTTTCCCAGAAGATAGAGACAGAAGTGGCTAAGTATTCAGAGAGGGCAGCTCTGCTGTGCTGTGCTGTGCTGTGCTGTGCTGTGCTGTGCTGTGCTGTGCTGTGCTGTGCTGTGCTGTGCTGTGCTGTGCTGTGCTGTGCTGTGCTGTGCTGTGTGTGTGTGTGTGTGTGTGCATTTCAGCTCTCATCTTGCATATTAGGGTAGGGCTAGGTTATCTCCATCACGACCACAGCTTCCTTGTTTACAACTGGCCTAAGCTTGAACCACTTTCCTGAACCTGTGTGGAAATGAGTTCATCACTGGGGCTGCGAGGACTTCCAATAGTGTGGCATCAGGTTTTAAAAAGTGAACAGTTTCAGTCCTTGATAACTCCTGCTATCACTTCTGTTTGCCTGAGATCACCCTAGTCCTCTAGCCACAAAGAATGGCCCCTAGTAAAGCCTGACTGGATCTGACTGTATTTTCAGGAAAGTCAGGGATCCCAGAAAGACAGCATTTTAGGAAAGATGGGTTTTTATTTTAGTGTGTGTGTGTGTTCATGCACATGCGCATGTGTGCATTCAAATGCACATAAGTATACTAGCCCAAGTTGACAGTTGGCTTCAAGAACAAGATAACACCCCCACTCCTATACACTGGCATCATGTAGTCCCCAGGACTGGGCTACATCCCTGGGGAAGTGAAAGAATTCTACACTGGCCCAGCAGGACTTTTCTCTGACCCTGTGAAATGATGGCTTCACACTGAAATAAACTTGACCTCTGTTGCAGTGAAGCAACCTTTGTTACTGGCATGCAACACTGAGGACTGTGATTCACGCCTGCTGTACATGTTACATACAGGGAAGGCCTTTTCCTTAGGAGGCAGAACTCTGGGCTTGTTTGCAAACTGGTCACTGGAAAAGTGGGGATAGGCTGGCCTTATCTAGGGATTTAGGGGATATAGGCTTGCATGGGGACAGGGTCAGAGTGTGACCAGAAGGAACGTGCATCAGAGGATGCTGCTTGGCCTCTCTCATCTCTGGGAGGGAGTAAGCAGGCAGTGGTCAGTGTCTCCACATAGGGTAAATTGCTGTGGACATGGGCTTTCAGAAGCAAATTTTCTTTTAAAAGAAAGAGCTGGCTCTGCATGTGGGCAGTCATGCCCTCTCACTGGGATCAGCCTGGCACTGTATCTTCTACTTCATATTGCTTCTTTACTTTTCCATCTATGCCTGAGAGACTCGCCCACACTGGCGCTTGCTGGGTCAGGCACTGACAAATTACTCCTCAATGGGGAACTGCAATACACATGGTCTGATATAGGAGAACCTGAAATAAATTGTGCTAAGCCTCATATGGTATGACAAAATGTGCATAACACACACACACACACACACACACACACACACACACACACACACACACACTTTCTAGCCAAGAAAGTTATTGTTCTACATTCCAAAAGGAATCCACATTTTGTTCTTTGTTTTTCCTTTTGGAATTCCTGAGTCAGGGTCTCACTGTGTTGCTCAAACTTGTGGTCCTCCTGCCTCGGTCTCCTGAGTACCACTGTGCTCAGCTCTCATGGCTTACTCTTTGTTTCATGAGTGTGACATGTTTATATTCACATGAGACATAGGACACAGGGTAAAATTGGGTGTCTCCATTCATTGTTTTCCCCTCACAGTTTTGAGATCTGATTTCCTAGTCAGTGTAGGACTCGTTGAACCATCTAGACTGCCTGGCCAGTGAGTACCAGGAATAACCGTCTTCACCTCCCTAGGGCTAGCATTATGGGCTTGTACTACTATGTCCAGCTTTAGATCGTTGTTAAATCGTCTGGAGATCAGAACTGAGGCCCTCATGCTTATGTAGCAAGTACTTTGCTGAATAAGCCATTTCTCCAGGCCCTCTGGTTTATTATTTCACTAAGAATGAACACTAGAAAGCTAACTCATCCTTTAATACCCTTCAACTTTCCACCCCGCCTGGAAAGCAGCACATTAAAGACATGTAGTGTTTTTCATGACCTCCTTCAAATTCAGCAGTGAGGGAGGCATGGTCGCCTTGCCTTTACTATGTGGTCTGCTACAGAAGACCATGTCTGACCAAAGGTTCCCACAATACTGTCTCTTAGAAGTGATGCAAGGGTAGGCTCCCTTCCACTCCTGGATGCTATACTTCATTTAACACGTACCTTTATAAAGATCACTTTTAACGACAGGCATGGTAGCTTTCCAAAACAGCTCTGCTTTCTAACAAGAAGCAGAGGAATAGGTAGCCATGACTGAACTTACCAGGATCTTTGCAGATGTTAGGCGAGCAGGGCTTTAAAATAGCGGATTTCCTATAATGTGGATAGGAGCCCTGAATTTCCCTAGATTCTTAAGTATTTGTTTTCAGGAGCAGAGGAAAGCTTGGAGACTGCCATCACTTTCGCATGGAGGGATTCTGCCAGTTTTCTTTGTGGAGGAAGGTTGCTGAAATAGATCTAAACACCATGTGACTAAACAATCAATGGTGGGCCCTAAGAAGCAGCAACCTTTGCCCTATGGAAGACTGGCAGGTTGGGGTATTTTGCACTCTGTCCTGACGTTGGGTTTTAGGACACTTGTGTGTTGGTCTGAGTCCTAGCCAAACCATTAAGGAAGCAATGTGAAGACCATCTTTTCAGTCCCGATCCTGTTGGGACTAATGACGTTGGAGTGTGGGGCATAGTCCTATCTTCTGAGTAAGGCTGTGGAATAGCTGTTTTCTGTCAATCCATTTGGGCTCACTAGTAAGTCTCACAACAGCCCAGCCTGTCCTGAGAAGAGATGTGACAATCATGGAGGGCATGCTTCAGGGAAACTAAGCCACCTGTTCCCTCTCAATCTCAGCACGGGCTTTAGGGCAGGCCTGTCAGAGTCCATATCCCGCCTAGCTCCGTGAGTTCTGACAACTTTGAATTTCAGCTGCTTCTCCCATAATGGAGTGCACAGTGCTTAGCTCCCAAAGACACCACAAGAATGGTATGGAGACACTTCACGTGTAGGTGTAGCGCAGGGTCTCACTGTGTTAAGTTACCACAGCCACCAGGGTCGTCACTATTCGTTAGTGAGTGTAGTTACCTTCACAGTGTAGTTCAGCAGCCTGGTAAGTTGGAGCTGCATGTGACATTTCAGTGTAACATGTTACGCTGAAGCACAGTACTGTCACTCAATGATGAACTCTCAAGCTCACACCCTCGCTGCGTTCAGGAAGGGCAAGGTCTGAGATGACAGGGGGTTCCTTAGGGGTTTATGGTTTTCTGCAAGGGCTCGAACTGCTTTCCTACTCACAAGATGACTACATTAGCTAAGTTTCAAAAAGAGCATCTTCTTGTGTTCCCTCCCTCATCGCTGACGGGCTGGGGCAGGAAGGAGGCGCCAGCTGTGCCTGGTGTTGTGAACCTCTTGAAGCCTGGCTCATTAGAGAAGCCAAAATGCTTAGTGGATTTCCTGGGAGAATGGTTCCAAATAACTTAACAGAGAGTGGCTTGAAAGAAGTGGAAAGAGGCATTTTGTTCTCTCAAGGAGCCTATCGAATGCTCAGTCCAAACACCCCCATAACTAATTCATTACTTTACACCACACAGACATCTTTTAAATTAGGCAGAATACAGATGAGTCTTGTTTTGTGCCATTAATTTCAATGGTTTTACACAATATTTGAATCACTAGCTTTTCTTTTCCTTTGGAGGCAGACCAAATCAGGCTGAATCTACTTGCATTAAAAGCCATTCATGAGACCCAGCCAGCTCAGCCTTGCAGATGGAACACCATATGTTTTGGCTCAACCGCCATATGGAACAGCAATATGCAATCCAAGGATAGAAAGTCCCGTTTCTTCCCATCCGCCTTCACGGTCACCTCTAACCCAAGAGCTCTTTCCATTCTGCATGGAAGTAAGCACATTCATTCAAAAAGGAGCCAGAAACACGCAGAACATTGCAAGGAGTGTGCTTTCTTTTCTCTTGCCCTTTTACACTCAGAGACATCCACACTCGATCCTATCTAGTGCTTCCATGGTACAACACTTGGAAAGATTCCATTTTCACGTTTCCAGGAATAGGTTAGGCCTTTTGCTTGAAAGCACTTTTTGCAAACATCAGGAGACTCTAGAAACAGTGAATTAAGGATCTGGTCCATGCAAAAGCATTTGTATATAATCCAATGCTTCCTGCGATGAGCTTAGGAAGGAATAAAGGGACTGTTGTCCAGAAGAGAGGAGCTGATATGGTCTTCATGGGCCAATTAGAATAAAGGCTTCAGGTTTTCTAGGGAAAGATGGATGGAAGGTGATTGAAAAGTAAGTACTCCCTTTCCCTCATCCAGGGTAAGAAGGCTGAAAGAACCCTGAATCAGGAGTCTGGCCTTTTCTCCATTATTGAATAGCTTCATGACCTCGAGAAATGGAGATGTGTTATTCCTCACGTATAATAAAGGTATCAGGGAGGCCTGGAGATGGCTACTATTCTGTCTCTCATCCTATCTCACACTGTAGGACACTATGGCAGGGGACGGGGGCTCCATGTTCACGGTGGTGACATGGACTAGATACTGACCTGACAGTGGTTGTGCTTATTACATATTCAGACTGACATGTCCCTCCCAGCAACAGCATTTTATAACCACGATTCAGTGTGTTCACATGAACCTGTGTGCTATTAATGGCTAAGAAAGGGCACCTTCCGTATGTTGGTACAGCACTAAAGCCTCTGAACACACTCTTATCTACCTGCTTGAGGCAGTGAAGTTTTACTTCTTAGCCAGTGATCAGTTAGCATTAGCCTCAGACCACCCTGGATGACATGGACGCACAGATGCTTTGAACCTGGAATTTTGATTTTGATGTCATTGTAAAGCAGAAGCAATGGGACAGATGACAGAATTTTACCTCGTTTGGGACTGCCCAGAGGAGAGCCACATCTTCTAGGTATTTGTGTCTCAAGAAGCTCCAACTGTGACTCTGGAGTTAGCAAGTATCTATGACCTGGGACCTTGGAGACTGAGTTTCAGGAAATCTAGACCTCTGAGATTGCCAGAGTCTTGTTACATGAGTTTCCAAACAGCCCTCCACGTGACTGAAGCTTGCAAACGGATGTTCCAGTTCTCTTTTAGCTAAGGTGACAAAGCTCAAGGACAAAGGAAGGACAGCTGTGTGAGTCCTGACATTCCAAACTCTGGAGCTCAACTTCTGTGCAGAAGTTGTGCAGATTGACCCAAGAACGGGGATTCTGACCCTTAGCCCATCAGTTGTTTCTTAGGTGTAAAGAAATTGAGTTTGGAAATTCAAGAGACAAAAGATACGCAGGTGGGCAGGTTTGTGTGTGGTGGGATCCACTTGCACCCCTATAGACACACTGTAGGAAACAGGAGGCAGAAGGAGAAACTTCCTCGTAGTGGAAGGGCACAACAAACACACTGCGGTC
Source organism: Grammomys surdaster (assembly GCF_004785775.1). Classification (NCBI taxonomy): domain Eukaryota; kingdom Metazoa; phylum Chordata; class Mammalia; order Rodentia; family Muridae; genus Grammomys; species Grammomys surdaster. Next base: position 1,737,037 of record NW_021604712.1, on the reverse strand, counting down.
TGAGCCATACCTGAGTTAGCCAGAGGTTCTCAGGCACTGAGGCTCAGGGAACCTGGGGTGTTGGAAAGCAACACTATGAATTTCCTATGATTCAAATAGACCGAAGGAAGAGAATTGACCTGGAGATGTCTCAGAAGGAAGTTTGGCCAAGATGTAACAGCTGGAAAAGTAATGAGCCCCTATCAGTGAGTAGCTGGAGGGTGAGCTCTGGTCCTCAGGGACTAGCACAGGAGAGGATCAGCAGGAGCAAACATCTGCCACAAGTGGCCTTGGGGGAGGCTACAGAGAGCGGAGAGAGTGGGGCACAGAGTAGGGGAAAACTGAGCCTCCTTTTTCCTCTCCACTTCCTCACAGGAGGCTTACTTTCTTGTTTGTGGTGTTAAGGCCGGAACCCAGAGCCTCCCACATGCTGGGCAATGCTTTACCAATAAGCTACATACAACCCTCGCTCTCACACAGTGAGGATGTGAAAAGACACCTCTAAATGTATTCACCTTTCGGAACTGCTTCTTTTTTAACTGCAGAATAGCCTTCTGTGGCAGTACTAGTTAATCATTTGCCTGCCGGCTCCCCTATTGATCAAGACATGGACTCTTTCCAGCTTGGGGCTATTGGGATCAGAGCTGCTAAATACGAATATTCATGTGCTATGGAACACACATCTCCCATTCTCCTGACGAAGGTACCTCAGAGGGTTCTGTGTGTGACTGAGCATCTTACTGCTCAGTGCAAAGGCCAAGATGTTTCACCCTGCCTCGGCCCATCTCAGTGCACACTCTGACAGAGCAAGCTCCGCTTGGTTAGTCTTCACTGAGCTGTGTTCATTTTCTAGAAAACTTATTTATGGAGAATCTTTTTTTTTTTTTCAATAGGATGAAAGAGACTTGCTTTGGTGAATACTTAGGCTGTTGCTAGAGGCTTGGGAGTATGTGTGTGTGTGTGTGTGTGTGTGTGTGTTGGGGGCAGGCCATTACCAGCCTGGGACCGCTTTCAGCTTCATTTGTGGCTGGTTGTTTATTATGGAGTCTATCAAGTGGTGCACATCTGGGCTAAACATCTTATAAAGGCCACCTGTAGTCACGGCCACTCAAGGAAGGCTTTTAGATTTTAGATAGATCTGTTTTGCTTTGCTTGGTGTCACGGCCTCTCTCTGCAAGCCCTGGACATGAGGGCAAGGTGCAGTGGGTCTCCTTCTGTCTCTGCCTTATCCTGCTTCTACGACCTTAATCTGCAGGTAAAAAACAGTAGCTCGGTTTCACTTAGCATGACAAATAGCTTCCAGGTGAGAGCAACTTCAGTTTACCTCCCCTTGTCTCTGCCTTTCACTGGGACTTTCAGTTTACCTCCTCAGAGTCTGCTTTTGTTCCGGCTTTTGGATGAGCTGTTTACCACTCTCTTACCAGTGTTTACCTGAAGGTGTTTCTAGTGTTTTACTTACACTTTTAGTGATTTTTGTGAGGAGAGTTGGTTCACCTCACTTCTGGGAGGTACAAACCTGGTAGATATACTGCATGCTGTCCTCTGAGCATAACAGCCATTACCATCTTCAACCCAGCCATTGTGACTATTTGCAAACATCCCGATCAGGCCTGACATTCCTATAGGAGAGGGTGAAGGCCGTTAGACAATCACCTGAAATGTCAGCCACTTCTCACGCTTCCAGTCCTGGTGATATCTAGTTCCACCCAAGCAGCGTGTGATTTCATGCTCTCAGGAGGTGGTACCGTGTACAGGATATGGAAGGATAACTGCATACTCTGTATGTATACATCTGTGTACGTTGGGGCAAAGCTTTCCAATGCTGCTGCTCCTGTAAATAAGCCTTCATCCATGCTGTGGGAGTGAGCCTCCTGTAAGTGCCCCTCACCCATGCTGTGGGAGTGAGCCTCCTGTAAGTGCCCCTCACCCATGCTGTGAGAGTGAGCCTCCTGTAAGTTTCCTCCACTCATGCTGTAGGAGTGTGTTGGGTTAAAGTGGGGGGTCCTGCATCCACCCAGCCAACAGGCTCAGGCCACTCAGGGAGTGGGGTAGGCCACGGGAAGTTTGACTGCACTCACTTACTCCACACTGGCACAGGGAGGGCGTCAGGCTATGGGAAGCTGTGGGACCCTGCTCTGGGGGTGGGGAGCAGTCTGAGGTCCCAGTGGTGAGCTTGAGCTAGCTCATCTGGTTCTTAGGCTCTTGGGTACCCAGGCATCCCTGGAAACCTTGGAAGAGCCAAGAATGAAGTGGGGGCGTACAGGCTGCATTGGCCCATGGCCAAAGGGGGAGAAAGAGAGAGAAGCTTCGGCTATGCCCCTTGGAGATAGTCCTTGGCTTGGGTTGGTGCTCACCGAGGCTGGGAAGGCAGAGAGGTCTTCTGTGGGAGATTAGAGTGTGGCTCTGTAGGTAAAGGCCTCTATTGTTCATGGTGGATCCCAATGAAAGAGAAACAGTCCATGGTTTTAAGATGTTCATTGTCATGGCGAAAAGTAGATTAAAAACCACACTCCAGTTTCTCAAGATGGGCCTGAGGTTAAATACCTTTTGTAAGGAGGAGGGTCTGGGAAGGAATGCTTAATTGTCTATACCCTTCTGGCCTTTAGGTACCTCATTAATATGGAGATCTGTCTTGAGGCTACATGACTGAAAGACACAAATCTATGGAGGGCTGCGGCCTCGTGTCAGGAGCCTGGAATCTGGGGGCGTGTCGAAATGCCTGCCATCCCTTAGGATCACCTGGGTCCCACCTGGGACCCCTCAGGATCATGTGGGGTCTCCGGCAGTTTCTACCCTGTGCTCAACCAGAAACCAGGCTGCCTTTTACAGTCCGAGAGGAGTGAGCCTTCTATGAGTTCCCCCAACTTATGCTGTGGGAGTGAGCCTCATATTAGTTCTTGAAGCAAGACTTCTTTGCACTGTCATAGGTGCCCTGATTAGAGTAACTAAACATTCCTTCACACATCTTAGGAGAAGTTCACACAAGATGAGAAGTGTTAGCCCCTTTGGTAAGCCCTTTTAAAGTATACAACTTATCTCTTCTGTTTTAAAAATGACACTGAGTTATGTATTTCATAACGTTTTTGCTTTCATCTGCCTTTGGTTTCCTCCACAGACAAAGAGACAGTTCTTTGGATGATAGGCCACTTGGATCAAGGCTCTAATTTTCCTCTTTTGTGAACTTTCCCCCATTTGAATCATTTTGCCTTCTTTTCTGGGAGAACTTCTCAATGCCCGGTTCGACGCTTTTATTGAATTTTTAATTTTTGTAATAGTATTTTTAAATTCTGAGAGTCCCTCCCCCTTCATGGTTCTCTGAATGGTTCTCTCTCATCTAGTACCTGAGGTCTGGTTTCTGGAGTGAAATATCTTCTGTCTCAGTGGGGTTGCTGATGACAGTTTGGGTTCTCTGGTTGAGTCATTGTCTTTACAAGCTGCCATCTTCTACTGGTCTCTGTGCACAGGGGAAGCTGCCTCTGATGCTGGGATCTTCAACTGCTCAGATTTTAACACTAGGCACCAAAATGATCATCTAAACCACTCTATGTGTGTGTTTATGTATGCTTGTATCTGTGTGTGTGTACGTGTGTATTTGTACATGTGTGTAGATGTGTAGATGTGTGTGTCCTATTTTGCTTTTTCACAATAAAGACAATGAGTAAAAGCAACCTATGGAAGAAGCAGTCTGTTTGGCTTATACATCACAATTGCAGCCCCTCAATGAGGGAAGCCAAGGCAAGGACTCAGCCAGGGCAGGGAGCATGAAGGAATGCTGCTTAACAGCTTCCCCAACTTGCTCTCTTATACAACCCAAGACTACCTTTCTAGGGGTGACACCACCCACAGTGGGCTGGAACTTCCTCCATATCAATCATTAGTTAAGAAAATGCCCTCATAGACATACCCACTGGCTAGTCTTACAGAAGCATTTACTCAATTAGGTTCACTCTAGTTTGTGTCAAGTTGACAAAAACTAACCAGTACGCTGTGTGTGTATATGTGTGTTTTGACCTAATTGAGAGAGAGTAGACTTAAGTTTTGAAGCTGTCTTTCATACAGTATCATTTTTCATACAATATATACAGCTGCTAAACTCTACTCCACATTCAAGGACTTGGGTCCATGGAGTTTCTATCATCACAGTTGCTTTATTTATACCATACAGTCTCCCTGGCTCCTTGTTTGTGGAACCGGGTGCCAGCCAATTGTTTCTTACAATGCCTCAGTCTTAAGTGATGCCTCTTGCACCTACAGTTGGTTATGGTACACGTGCTGGAAGGAGTGAGAGAGCAAAAGAAATGTTTGCCAATACAGGATGTCTTTGTCACAAGCTTTTGGACAATGGGCCTCATGTCTGTGGTGGTTTGAATAAGAATGTCCCCAGTAGGCTTATATATTTGAATGGTTAGGGAGTGGCACTATTTGAAAGGATTAGGAAGTATGGCCTTGTTAGAGTAGGTGTGGCCTTGTTGGGATAGGAGTGGCCTTGTTGAAGTAGGTGTGGCCTTGTTGGAAGGTGTGGCCTTATTGGTAGGCTTTGCGGTTCAAAAGCCAACATCACGTGAACAGAGAAATGAGGTGCCTCAGTGGTTAAGAGCACTGGCTCCTCTTCCAGAGGTCCTGAGTTAAAGTCCCAGCAACTGCATGGTGGCTTACAACTATTTATAATGAGCTCTGATGCCCTCTTGTGATATGTAGATGTACATGCAGATAGAAAGAAAGAAACAAAATAAAAGCCCATGCTAGCTCATCTGGATGTAGAGCTCTTAGCTATCACATCTGCTTGTGTGAGTCAGGCTCATCATCGTGAGGATAATAAAAGAAACCTCTGAAATTATAGACAAGCCTCTACTAAACCCTTTCTTTCTATGAGAGTTGCTATGGTCATGGTATCTCTTCACAGCAACAGAACATTAACCAAGACAGTGACCACTCACCTGTCTGGTTCTAATGCTGGTCCCTTTTTGTGTTTTCCTTTTCAGTGGGTAAGAGTCTCAAAAGGAGTCTTTTCTATTAACTAGAGACTGAGTTCTGGCAGCTAGTGCTCTGGAAGCTAAGATGGAGAAGGAGGCTGAAGCTGGGGGTGTGGGAGGTATTTCAGTATGCAATCTACACGGGCAGGCACTGGGGACCTTGTTATTGGTGGTGTCCATCTCCCTGGGATCCAGAGTTCTGTATATGAGAAGACATCTCCCAATTTCCAAATGGGGAAGCAGGCTGACGATTGAATTGTTCCTCTAAAGTTCTTAAACTGGGTTTCTCATTTGCAGCCTCCTCTTCATTCCTACATTCACGAGCACCTGGTGGCATCGGCCCTGCTGCCAGCCCAGTGTTGACAACTCACCTCACTTTCCTACATGCTCCTTAACTTCCAAGTGCCTCTCATGTTTCCTCTCCTGTTCCTTATGTGCCATCGGGTTTGTGTCATTTAAAGATCATTTTAATGGAGATCCTGGAGGAACCAGAGGTGAATGGATGCTTGCTGCCCTTTTTCTTTATTTAGACAGAAGGTTTATTTCCACACTGTTGCAAGCCTTTTATTGGATCACCGTATATTGGACTCTTACATATATATCATCCATCACTCCAAGCTGTTTTTAGTGAAACTTGGGGTGCTTTTGCCCACCTATAATTTGGGAGACAAAAAGGGATGTTGTAATTCACTCTATATGTTTCTTCTTTGGCAAATACATTTGTTAGCTTGGGGCTATTTTTTTTTTATATGGCAGATTATGTTCAAAGAAGCTTTGTAGTGCAGAACCATTGAGTATCCAGAACAAAGCTTGATACACCAAACATACCCTCAAGACAGGATACTTTTCTGCTGTGGACCTTTAGACCATGGCTTCTAGAAGAGGCACAGTGTCTCTTAATGCTTTGTTAGTTTACTTAACTTCTAGTTAAATGTGGAAATTATGAATGACTCAACATCCAGAAACACACTGTAGCTTAGATATTATTTTGCTTGGAGAGTACAGTGAGTGAAGGAAGACCTTGGGGGGCATCTGGGGCACTCTTGAACAGTTTATTGAGGTTGTAGTCTGAAGTAGGCTTTTATACTCTTTCTTTGGTTCTGGTATAAATGGGCTATTGTTCTTGTATCTTCCAAAAAGTAGAGGGGACATAATATTCTGTGCTTGGGGGTTAGCTTTGAAACTTTGACACAATGTTTAGATGGGTAGTCAGACTTAGTTATCTAATACCCACCTTTTTGTTCCTTTCTTCCTTTTTGCAGGGCTGGGGATTGAACCCAGAACTTCATGCATACAAGGCAAGCACTCTATTGACTTAGGTTATATCTCCAGCCCCTCTAATGTGGCTTTTAAGTCTAAGCTAAATAGTTATTAGGCACCTTGGGCCTATCCTTACATACACTTTTACATGTGAACAATTAACAACATGCCATCCCCATGTAACTTCATGCCAAGGCTGTTTTGAGTTTAGTCCTGATGGAAGTTGCTCAGTGTTTTGAAGAAGAACCATGGGCTGTGGTTCCATTCCTGCTGAGCCATCAGGCCAGTTTCTTGTCTCTAGTACAACCAGGAACTCAAGATTTGAATCTAGCTCTTGATGTCTGTGAAAACATGATGTTAGTTCTAGAGCGGAAGGCATATTTCTCTCAAAATTCTCTGTCAGGATTAGCAAAGGCCATTACTGAGTCAAAAGCAGATAGGGCTCCTCTTTGTGCTGCAGTTCCGGAAGGCCACACCCTTTCATGATGCATGCTGTTCAAAACTGTGCTGATTTCAAAGGCCCCATTTGGTGTGGCCAGGTCGCTTATGGGGAGAAACCTCAGGGGTGATCTGTGTTAGTATCTGTGTTGAGAGGCAGATGATCAGGACACACTGACACTTAACAGTGTGTTTCATTCATTTTGCCTTCCTCTGACAACTTTCCATCATTTCTAGTGACTCAGAGGCAAACTCATTACCTTCTGGAATGTTCTTTAATCCCACTTCTACATAGCAGTTTCCTCTCAGTTTCCCCCCTCCCTTTTTAGTGTGTGTCTATGCATGTGTATGTACAGCTGAGTGCTAGTGTGTATATATATATGAGTACACATGTGCAAGTGTGCACATACACGCAGAAGCCAAAGGACAAACTCAGATGCTATTCCTCAGAAGCCATTCACCCCTTGTGACCATAGAGCTCACAGAGGAGGGTAAACTGACCAGGCTTTACCCCTCATACTGAAATCTCAAGTATGAGTCACCATACCTGGCTTTTTTTTTTTTTTTTGCCCCTGTTGAGTGGGGTGATGTTGGGGATTGAACGCAGGACCTCATACTCATGAGGCAAGTGCTTGCCCTCATTTCCTTTAAATGTTTTTTAATTTAAATGTTTATATTTATATATACCTGCCATGTTTGGGCAAGTGCCTGTGAAGGTGGAAGAGGGCCCTAGAGCTGCAATTACAGGCAGTCATGAGTGGCCTGACATGGGTGCAGGGAATTGAACTTGAGTCTTCTGGAAGAGCACGAAGAGCTGTTCGCCACCGAACCACACCCATTTACTTTAAACTCTGTACCATGTTGCATTACCTACCTTGTCAGTCATTTCTTTCTTGCTTTACTAGAGGAAGCTCTCCCTTAGAAGCCTGTCATACATCCTTCATCTTCACTGTCACAGAGAGTTGAAGTCATGTCCTTGTTGCTATGGGAAACCAAATATACTAGAGATTACAGTTAACTGGGGATATCCAGCTTGATAACATCATGAGGCAGTGTACCTGGCTCCACAGGTCAAAGAAAGTCTTTTTTGTTGCTGTTTTTCTATTTTATTACATTCTGTTATCCACCACCCTTCTAACCCTTATTCCACCCCAATCCCTTCCGACTCTGAAGTAGCCCTGTATCCCACACCTGGGATTAAAACAAAACATACTCAGGTATCATAACTGGGTTTGTAAAGAAACCAGAATTCTGACTACACTTTTCCCCACCCCAAACCAGAAGAAAAAATGAAGGACACTGACAATCCAACTCAGACATCTATTGGGTCACCCCTTTCCTCCTCAGCAACTCCCCCTGTCCAGTGTGCCTCCGGGGTAGGCAGTGTAAGTACGAGCCTTTCATCATCTGATAAAGACCTGGAGAAATCACCTCTCTGTTGGCAGTCACTTCTGGATGACTGTGGTAGTTGCTAGAAGACCAAGGACTCACATATCTCTACCCCTAGAAGACCTCCCAAAGGCTAAGCTTTGGCTAGGACAGCCAGGACAGGCAAAGATGGCGCATGGTGGGCAGCTGGTGAAGAAATAGGATTTCAAAGTTCCTCATCTCTTCTTAGTGTTGGACAAGGAATTCTTGACAGCAGAAAGATCCAGAGTAGAATACATTGAAGAAAGGAAAGCATAACTCAAACAGAAAATAAAATTCTTAATATGGATGCACATGAGGATAGGGTGGTTGATGGCCTCTGCACTAGACCAACATGCACACAAGCACACATGCACACCTCCCACACCCACACATAACTTATAATTTCAATGAAATGACAGATCTTTAATGTATACTAAACATACATCTTGACTCTATTGTATGAATATTACCCATCCCCTGTTTAACTAGACTTTTTGAACTTTGATAAATAGTGTTATTTATCTGCAGAGGAGCATGGAACCCCCTTTCTGTGCAGGCTCCGTGGTATTTCATAGTATTTCTTGGAGTGGGTCTTAGGCTCTATCCTGGTGTAACAGAAAGCCTGTTATTTTTCTATGTTCATCATTGTGATTGTGTGCTTGCTTGTGAGCACTGCATCTACTGTGTTCTTTTAGGCAGGTTTAGGTAAAACACAAAGCTTTATTTTAAACACAGAGTCTGTTGTTTTTATTTTTCACAAGATCAGTCTGATAAGGGAGTAACTACAGAGAGACTTTATGTAGTGACAGGGTAGTGTCTCTTCTATTGTCTGTTGATGGCCTGATGGTCTGTTGCTGTCTGATGAATAGGGATAGAGAGACTCAATGTCTGTGTTAAGTGCTTCAGAGGTAGTTCCTCATGTCTGAGCTCTTGCTTTCCTTGGAGGTTTGAAACACTTCTCTCTGTAATAACACTAGTTAAAGATGATTAGAGGATGGGGACCAGGGCATTCCAATCCTTGGGCTCCCTAACAAGAAAAGGGGATACTCAGAGCTAGTCATTCTCTGGCACACTGGGTTGCATCAGATGGAAGAGAAGTTTCCAGAGAAGACATAAGTTAGGACAGGAAATGTTGAGTTAAGTGGGAAAGGACCAGACAGTGGAGATCCTACATCTGAAGATTAGCTGAAGTAAGGCTGTGACTAAGGAACTGGGGAAGAGTGGGCTCAGAGCTCAGAAAGGCTAGGAGACTACCAGAGACAGTCAGAGGAACTTGTTGCTGGGCTGGGCCTGGCTTTTGTGTGTGTTTTATTCAAGAACTTGAGTTCCATGCCAGACTTCAGTTAATGACTTAAGGTATCAATCTTTCTCTAATTCTAACTGTCAACTGTTGGGTAGAGTTGATGAAATAATCTATTTCTTTGGAGGAATCATGCATGCCAGGATAAGTAACAAACATATATCTGGTTAGCAACTATTTAAAGGATTTGCAAAGGTATAATGTTGTCTTATTTGTGTGTGGTTATAAATTTGCTTGTTATGTGGCTAGAATTAAGTTAAACCTGGAAAGCAAGTGTTGGTCAATAAGGACTAGCAAACAGGAATGGGATTGGAGGGGGCCATGAACTCAGCCACAGGTGAGGGGAATCCAGGAATACAGGTACACACGGATTGTGGAGAATACAGTCAGGGTTGCTCTGAGCAGACCCCACCCACCCTGAACCCATTCCTATGATCAAAGAAAGTACAGGTCCTTCTTAGAAATCTATGGAGCACCTGCCCCCTTTCCCCTCAGATTTCCCACTTCTGTACAGTTGTCTCCCATGACAGGAGAAAGACCAAGAAAAACTGATGTGTACATCAACAGACTATACAGTTGACAGCAGCCTGCAGTGTTCCCTTAAAGACAGGCCTGGAGACAGATTCTACAAGGAGAAGAGCCATAAGCAAACCAAGGGAAGGTAGTATGCAGCAATAAAATCACTCTGGTTGCACTGTGAAGAAAGGTGGATTAGAAAGAGGATGAGCGCAGGAGGGATAGGCTCAGGAGAAAATGTGCAGAGGTTGAAGACCTCATACATGTCAGGCACTTGTGTCTGTCTTTCCTGAGATAAGTCTCTGAAGATCAAGGGTCAAATGAATCCAGGTGGCCTCACCTGAGGCATCATCAAGACCTGTAGGAGAGAATATGTGTGTGTGTGTGTGTGTGTGTGTGTGTGTGTGTGCATGTTAGCAGGGCTAAGACCCTCCTTGGCTTTTGGAACTTGGTGGAAATTAGCATCAGTGTGGTAGTCAGCTGCTTGATTGATTTTCATGACCATTATTGCTGCTAAGGAGGATAGAGCCTTCCCAAAGGGAGCAGGTTAGAGATCAAGGCCCAGTAAGCAAAACCCCACTTGATCTTTCAGGCCTAGCATATCTGTCATGTCTTCTGTGAATCCTTGTCTGAATTTTCCCAGTTGCTTGGACTGACATTTTCTCTTTAGTTCATTCTTCCATCCGTTGTGTATCACGGTTCCTCCATTACATTTCAGTCTTTCTGAGGCTGGAACTGTGTCCTTGTTCCTCAGAGACAGCCTTAGTTCATTGTGGCCTTTCAGTGAAGTCTGCAAACTTGGATGAACAAGAGTAGATAGTCTATCACATACACATCCTTGGCTTGGGTGGCTCACTGATGTTTGTGGGTCCGAGCCCTATATCTGGAACGGTGCCTGATCTTAGGGGATGGGGATGGAGATCAAAATTTCCTAGCCTTCTCTTTTCCTTTGTGGACCATGTCTCTGCAAAGGAAAGGAGCGCTGTCTTAAGGGGCACATAAATCCAATGCTTTCTTTGCATATTCTCCCTCTCTGGCTCTCTCACCTCTGTAACATCTCTGTCAGGGCTGTACCATTTATCTACTTTCCTTTCCACTCCAGCCACTGGACTGTGAACCTTGCAAAAGCAAAGACCCAGTGTCCATGTGCCACACTGTCCAATGGGCCATTCACTTCCTTGAATAAGTGATTAAAGAGACTACTAGACTAAACAGTTCTGTCCTGTTAAACTTACATGTTGGACTTCTAATTCTAGTACAATTGTATCAGGAGGTTTGGGGCTTTGGAGGGTAATTATATCACCAGAGGATAGCTTTCTGATGTGATTTGTGTCCTTACAAAATGACACAGGCACACCCATTTTTCTTAGTTTTCTCTCTGCTACGTAAGGCTACAATTGAGTGGCATTAGTCATCTTTCCATTACTGTGACAAAATACTTGAGGTAAATCAACTTGATGCAAAAAGGCTTATTTTTGGCTTATGATTTCAACATTTTAGTCCGTAGCTGACCTAGTTGCTTTGGGACCTACTGTGAGGTAGAACCTGGTAATATTGGGAGAATTCTTTAGAGAAGGAGGCATTTCATAGAGGCCAGGAAGCTAGAAGAGAGAGAGGGGAAGAGTCTGGGGAAATAAAGATCCATCCTTCAAGGGCAGACCCTCATGCTGAACTTACTCAGGCCACATCCCTTGAAGTTTCCATCACCTCTCAATATCCCACGTCTTAGTTACTTTCCTATTGTAAGACAAAGTACCATGACCAAGACAACTCATAAACACAACAAAAAAGCATTTAAGTTGAGCACACAGCTTCAGAGAGTTCCTGTCCATGATTATCTTGGTGGATAGCATGGCAATAAGTGAGCAGGCATGGTTCTGGAGTGTAGCTGAGAGCTTACATATAATCCACAGGCAAAAGGCAGAGAGAGAGCAAGAGCGAGAGAGAGCGAGAGAGAGCGAGAGAGAGCGAGAGAGAGCGAGAGAGAGCGAGAGAGAGCGAGAGAGAGCGAGAGAGAGCGAGAGAGCGAG
>NW_021604712.1:1640624-1725031 GCF_004785775.1 Grammomys surdaster | reverse complement strand
AGAGAGAGAGAGAGAGAGAGAGAGAGAGAGAGAGAGAGATTGAACTGGGAATGGTATAGGCTTATGACACCTCCTTCAATATGGACATACCTCCTAATTTTTCTCAAATAGTTCTCCCAACTGGGGCCAAGTATTCAGGTTTCTGAACCTATGGGGGGCATTCTTATTCAAGCTATCATGGCCCATTATGCTCCAAATCCACAAATCCATCCTAAGGCTAGTCTTCATGATCCAGAAGCCTCACCATTGAATGATACCATACCAGGGACCAAGCCTTCAGTATACAAGGTTTTAGGGGGCATTTAAGATTCAAACACAACAGATTGCCGCCTATAGTCTGGAAAGTAGGTCTTCACAATATACTGGGTCTGCTTGTGTCCTGATTTGGAGCTTTCTAGTCTCTAGAACCTTGAGGAATCAATGTTGTGTCAGCCGTCCAGTCTGGATATTTGTTGTATTTGTACATTTATTTTAGCACACTGAACTAACCAAAATGGAGACGGAGGCAGGAGTGAATTTAAGTTTCTGAGCAGATTAGGAAGCAGAGATTGGCCTAAAAAGTAACAAGTCTCTTTATGACATTTGCATGCGTATGTGCTGTTGTACTTGGTTCCCATTGTTAGCTCTCTACCTAGGTTGCCTGTGCCCTCTGTCCGTTCTGACTGATTCCTTGCTTCTTTCCTCCAGATATTCTCCCTGTCTTATCACATGAATTCCTAGGAGGAAATTTCAAATGAAGTTTGATCCCCACTCACCAAACTTACTAGTCATATGATGAGTTACGCTCTTTGACCCTCATTCATGCAATGAGGATAAGTGGAATGACCTTAAAGGGCTGGTAGGGGAAAGAGTCCATTCAGTCAAAGTGTCTATCCCAGTCAGTAAGAGCACTGAAGGACCACAAAGCCATTTGGAAGAAAATGAACCTTTTCTGGACTGTTGGCTGTTGGTGGCACTGCCATGAGATTAGAGCTGTCATCTGATAGAGTGCTGTGATCCTAACTGAAGCTCTTGAGGCGGTGGCAGTGGATATTACATCTGTTTTGTTCAGGCATGGCAATTGAGGGTCAGGGAGCCTGTTGTGTGGCTAGAAAGAAATGATTCCAGGAACCTGGGAAGAATTCATTCATTTACGTGTCATGTATGTGTGTGTATTTATGTATGTGTGTGTATGTCATGTGTGTGTATGTATGTATGTATGTATGTGTGTGTATGTCATGTATGTGTGTGTATTTATCATCTATCTATCTATCTATCTATCTATCTATCTATCTATCTATCTATCTATCCTTTACCATGTAAATGCTGCATGTCAAGCCCTATTCACTTGCTTCAGCCACAGTAAAGAGGGTCTACAGGTGGATCTGGGATAACTCTAAGCACTACTCATGTCTTTGGCCTGGGAGAGTTGCCCAGAAGAGAAGGAAGTGAGTTCCCATGTATGGAACTTCAGTGGGTACTATGGCTTGAAGGTGTGCCCCATAGCCCATATCTTGGAAACTATTCCTAGAGCACCAGTACTAGGAGGTGATCTCTACTCAACAGTGATCATACTACACTGTGCCCTTTGAGTAAGTGTGTGCCAATGTTACTGAAATGAGTTAGTTAGGCAAAGATTATTTTTGTTATGAAAACAGGCCCAACTTTTCTGCCTACTGCGTTTTATCCTTCCATCCTCTGCCAAGAACAACTCGACGTGAGGTTCCTTTCTAGACTTGTGTGAGTGCTTGCACCTTAGACTTCCTAGACTCCAGAACTACAGGTAGGGGAGAACTTCTGTTCTTTATACATTCTTCAGTCTCAGGTACTCTGTGATAGTAGCACAAAAGTGGTTGAGACAATGGATGAAGAATGAAGGGCCCTCCCTAATCTGGTGCAATTGCCAAACTCAACTAGCTAGGCAGATTTTCTTATGTTCAGTTTACTGATAAGGTAGCAGAAACAGAAGAGAGAGGTTGTACCCATTCTCATGCCATCTGAGAGTCCCTGTTTCCTCTGGTCCTGCAGAGGATGGCTGGAGAAGCCCACTTCCTTGTTGTGATCCAGCCTAGAAAATGCCTAGTTTTGAGGCAGGTTGTTAGAGCCTGTTTTCTCTCACTTCCTGTCTTCCACTGTGCTGGTTCTGGGCTGGTGGAGTCAGAGAATACTTCCACATTTTCTCAGCAGTCTGATGCTTGCCCACCCCTTTCTCATCTTATCCCCAGACTCTGAGCCAAATGGCCATTGTCCACGGAGGAAGATGGAAAGAAGATGTTTGGAGCTTCTGCCCAAGTTCCAAAGGCAGTAGCTGCAGCCACGAGCTGAGGGCTGTGCAGCTAGACTCTGTCCCTGACACTACACTAAGGAGCATCTCTACTTGATGGGCCTGGGTGAAAGCTAGGGTGGGAGAGGCTGGATGCTGAGACTGGGAAGGGAACAGGACTGTGGGTACCAGCTGTATCACTCTCTAGCCAAGCCGATATAGCCCTGGGGCCCTAAGAAAGCTTAGGGACTTCTTGCACCACTCTGAGATCATGGAAAGTCTGAGTTCAAACTACACCTCAATCTGTTCCTAGGGTTTTGGCCTTGGGAAAATCAACCAATCTCTTTGCCTTAGTTTCTTTATTAATGCAACTAGAATGTAGCAAGCTACATAAAAGAGGTAATTCTGAGAAATCAGAGTTAGTGTATGGGATACATCATTTAGTCAGTACACAAAAACTGTCACCTACTCCTGATCCTTAGTTATTTCTTCATTTTCCAGTCACCCTTCAGCACTCCTCTGCATAACTCAGATACTATTTGAGGCAGTCATTCACTGGTTATCAGTCCTGACACACTGTCAGACAAGCTTCTCTTTCTTGGGCCTCTCAAAGCTCTCCTAATTGAATTTGTAATCTGTATACACATGAGCTACACAGAACATCTGCTATGGGTCAAGGATGTGTCCATGCAAAACAAGAAAGAGAAAAGCCATTTCTCCTCCAGGCATTTCTATCATAGAAACACCATAAAGGGACTCTCTGACGTCCTGCCCCAATGGTTCAAACACCCAAACATCCCTTCTGCCTTCTAAACTCTTGCCTATAGGTCCTGAGGGATATGTAAACTATTTGACACCCAGGTAGAGCCCTGGATATCAGAATAGAGCATAGCTACCATGCTTGAGCAAGGCTCCTTAGAGGGCGCAGAGAGCTGGCTCTTGACTAATTGTCAAGAAAACACTTTAACACACACTACTGAGTCAACATTCACTGTACTAGTGGGAAGAGCCAAAGCAAAACAGAGCTTGGGGGCAGTCTGAGAGGCAGAGTACCATCTTCATCCCCTTCTGGTATGAGTTCATATAATGACCAGATATTTGAGAGGTGGTACAATGAAATGGCCCCCGTGGGTAGGCGGGTGTGAACAGTGTTGGCAGATGATATGCATAGTGTTGGTGGTGTCCTCAGACTATGTGCTCATGAGCTTTGACCTCTTGAATGCATTTTTTTTTTTTAACATCTCAGAGGATCTTGGTAATCCAATCCAATTATACCCACACAGACCTGTTGATAAGGGTGAACATTACAGGAAGTTCTATGATTTGGGCCTGAGATGTCTGCAAAGGCCCATGTATCCATATATTAAAGGCTTGGTCGTCGGTTTGTGGCACTTTTGGGAGGTGATGCAACCTTTAGAAGATGAGGCTTAGCAGGAGGAAGTTAGATTATTCGGGGTGTGCTCTTGAATGGATGTGGAATGCTAGCCCCACCCCCACTGTATACCACAAACGAATAGTTTCCCCCTGCTATGTGCCACAATGGTTTCTTTGTTTCTTTGTTTGCTTGCTTGCTTGCTTGTTAGAACCAACAATGGTTTGGTCAAGTTTTCATTCAAGTTTCACTGAAACTGGAAATTGTGAGCCTAAATAATCTTTTTTTTTTTTCTGTTTTTCTCTCCGATATGCTTGTGCATATGCTTGTGGTGTGTGTGTGTGTGTGCACATGTGTGAGTGTGTACATGCATATATGTGTAAATACATGTGGGGTTCAGAAGACAACCTCAGGTATCATTGTTTAGGCACTGTGCACCTTGGTGGGTTTTTGTTGTTGTTTGTATTTTGTTTAGTTAGTTAGTTAGTTTGTTTGTTTGTTTTTTTCAGATAGGATCTCTCATCAGACTGGAGCTAGCTGGCCAGTGAGCCTCTGGGATTGACCTATCTCTGTCTTTCTAGTATAGGCATCACAAGGGCATACCATTGTAGTTGGCTTTTTTTGTTTGTTTGTTTGTTTTTTGTTTTTTACCTGGGGTCTGCCAATCAGAGCCTGGTCCTTGTGTTTACAAGGGAAGCACTTTAGCCACTGAACTATTGAGTCAGCTCAACTTTTGCCCTATGTAAGTTATCTCAGGTATTTTGTGAGAAAGTGAGAATGATTTCTTCTCCTCTTGAGGAAGTCCAGGGATTTTTTTTTTTCTAAAAGTAGGTCTCCTCCCCCATCCCAGATTCTAGAGACTAGATGAGTCCATATCTTTTTCTTTTTTTTCCCATATCTTTTTCAAAGTACTCACTCATCCACTTTTCATATTCTGCCTTCATGTAATGCTGCTCATACAACAGGAGCCCATGAAGCACTCTCCTTGTGCCAAGCATAGTTCTAGTGGCTAGAGACACCGCTGTGAGAATTCCAAATGAGGCAGGCAACATGTCAATCCTTTTTTCCCCACTGCAGGCACGTGTTAACCCGAGCAGCAGGGGTTGGAGGGATGGCTCAGTGATTCAGAGAACTAGCTGCTCTTCCAGAGGACATAAGCTTAATTTGTAGCACCCAAATTGTGACTGAGACTTTGGTCACCTGTGACTCATCTTAAAGCTCTTGTCCAGGAGATGTGACACTCAGGAGCACAAGACACAGCGAAGCAATCTACCCTACCCACAGTCGTTACAGTGAGCTGTTCTCTCAGCACCCTTGGCCACTGGGATGAGAAAGTTCAATCCTGATTTTCCTTGGGCAAATTGGCTCACCTATGTCTTTCCCAAAGCCTCTAATTTCCACTGATTATTCTGATGAACAGAGAGCCCTTCAACAACTGTTGAGAAGCTTTAACTGTTACAATCTCATCCGAGCAAATAGAGCCACAGTGAAGATTGCTTTCTTGTACTAGCCTCGACTTGATTTACCTCAGTTTGTTGTATGAGGGCCTGTAAACCTCGATGTGGTTGGCATCCTAAGGGCAGTTTTCTTTTCTTGGGTCTTCATTTTCCAACACTTCACGAGGATTGGCTGCTCCTAGCTGGTTCTGCATCAGCTTTATAGACGCTTCTGTAGAATTTGAAGCCGTTTTCTTGGATAGAGCATTTGGACCTTTCTTGACAGTTCTTGGAGTCTCTTTGGAAGGCCCATTTCTCTGCTAGGTTCCATGCAGGGGAAGGTGTGATGGCTCAGGAAGTGGAAGGGAAGACAAGATGAGACAGGCCGCAAGGCCCTTTAGTGTCCTGGTTGGGTGGCTTTACTGGGCTTTGTCTAAAGGCAATTTGAGTGACTAGAGAAACTTTGCCCAGGGGCTATATATGAATCTCATATGAAGATTTCCCCACAACCTGGACTGATGAGAGTGAACATTAAATTACCCTTATAGTGCCCAAAGGCAAATCATACTGCTGCTAGGTGGTAACCATGGAAACCTCCCATTGTTGTGAATGGCCCACCACCAGAACAAAAGTCTTTTGTTTTCTGCCTCCCCAAGGAGTAGTATTAAGTGCTTTTCCTCCCCCCCTTTACTCCATGTCACGATAACTCAGGTTAGAGTTCAGGTACACAAGGATAAGAGCTGCCACTCAGGACCTGGGAGGCGGGCGTTGGAGGAGGGAAATAAAGGATGTGGATGAAGATGGCAAAAGATGACATCCCGAAGGGCTGGTGAGAGTCAGTGGGTGGGGGCAGGCTGTTGGTGTCACTGGAGATGCTATTAAGGACATTTACGAGGCAGCATTCATGTCTGGAGTCCCATCTGACTGGCATCAATAAGTGTCTCTGTTCCATTCTGGAAGGAGAGCCTTAATTAGGCATGAAGAGATTCATCAAACAGCAGCCTCTTGGAGCTGTTGGTCTCCCTGCCATCTGGATGGATGGTTTCCCACCCTCAACAACAGTGGGAATGATGGATGAGATCCTACAGCTCAACACCCCCGGGCCCTATGAAAGCCCAAATGGCATTTGTCCTCCCCAGAAACAGTGAAAATCTGCCTGTGTTGATGGGCATATGTGCTGTGGTTCACACTAAGGTTCGTCCTTAGAAGATGTGATGCTGACCTGGGGCAGTAAAGCCCACATCTACCTAAAGTCAATTTTTCGTTTCCAGCTAGTGCTGTAACCACATGGATTTATAGAAAAAGCCCTGGAGTAAGGGGAGAATGTTGTTGAAAATTCCATGCAGGCCTTTGCCTCAGTTTAATGATATTTCCTCTGCTTTGGTCCTACCCACATGACTTTTTGGAAGGCTCTTTCACCATGATAGATGCAAAGTGGCTTCATTCACTATAAAAGCCTTTATAGACAGCCAGGATTTAATCCAACAAACATTTATTGAGCAACTGTTGTGTGCTATGCACCACGCCTAATGCTGTGATGGGTACAGATGAATAAAACAGTGTCTGCCCTTGGCAGGGTTACAGTCTACAAACAGACATAGGACAAGTGCACAAGTAGCTATAATACAAGGCAGAATATGGTAAGTGCCGTGAGAAAGGGAGAAATAAAGTGCTGCGGTGGTTCTCTAGAGGGAGAGGTCCCATGATGGATCGGGGAGGGCTTCATGGCGGATGTGGTCTCTGCATGGGCCTTGGAAGAAACTCAAGAGTGATCCAGAAGCGAACTGCAAGGCCAAAGGCACAGGGCCAGGACACATGGTGTCTCTCCCAATACTGACAACTCTTCTGGATCGGGCCAATGCAGGGTATGAAGTGACCTGGTTGGGTGTAATGTCAGGATAAAGACGGGCACATTTTTGTGGGCCAGGAGATCTTAGTAAAGTTCATGAAGAGCTGGAGTTACATACCATTGCACATGCTCAGGGAGGTCTGGGAGAGGAGATCACTACTAAGGGGTCCAAGGGACAAGTAGAGGTGAAGTTGGGACTAGTTGGAAAGAGTAATGAGGGAATGCATTGGAAGAGTCAGTGATCATCTTAGGGACCCAGACTGTGTTGAAAGAATTATTGGTGTTCCAACCGGGAAATAAGGGATCATGCAGGGAAGATGGTCTGCTTAGCTTCAGATGTCTTGAGTTCAAGATGTCAGAGCAGATAGAGAATGGTAAAAAAGCAGTGTATCATCCTGGAACTGGGAGCTTCTAGTGGAGCCTAACAGCTAAGGGGAGTGGAGGGTATTCTTTGGGTGGTAGTAGTTGTGTCTGAAGGAAGGCATGGAACTATGGATTCACGGCTTATAGGCCTTTGGGGGAGGACCTTGTTGGAAGAAATGGCTACTTTTTGGTACAAGGAGAAGAGAGGGGGAAATGGGCAGATCTTCCTCGGCTTTTCTCAGCTCAAGGTAGGAATGCCAATAAATACCTCATAAATACATAAATAAATATATAAATAAACGGTCATGGAGGTTGGGGTGGGAAGGGTAAAATCTTAAGAACATGGTGTCTTGCCCAGGAGAATTCACTGTAGGGCTTTGCAATGAGAGAGGCCTTTTGATTTAGCACATGGAGGTGACTGAGATGCTGATCCCAGGAGTAGGCTAGGAGGGGGCATTAAGGTGTGGTACAAGGGACTGGTGGCAGTAGGGATTGCAGAGCCTGCCAAGGTCTGATTGTGGAGGAGTTAAATGGAGCGGCTATAGGAATCAGGGTGATCGCAAGAAGGGCTGGGAAAAGTCTGAGAGCATGGAAGGAAAGACTCCTTCCTTGTCTACGGGAGGAGCCTCACTTGTGGAAGAATGAAGGTTACGTGGAGGGAGAGGCCAAGAGATTATGAGAAAAGGTCTGATGTCAAATGGACCTTTTTTGGGAGGGGAGGTGATGGCAGAGGCTGAGGGTGGGGTCACTGGGGCTCAGAGTGAATGGAGGTCTGGCAGGCTGAGGCAGGAGGACTGAGGAGGTGACTGGTAGCCAACAGTAGAGGGGACTGGCTGAGGCTGATGTCATGTTCCATGGCAGCTGTGAGGTTAAGAGTACAGGCTGTGCCTCCCTGGGGCCAGCCAAGGTCAACTAGCCTATGTTAAAAGACTTCAATGGAACCCAGCCCCAAGTGAGTTCTCAGTAGGCAGTAAAGGACACTAGGCTGCTGACTGGAGAAGAATGACAAGAGGGAAAGCTAAGGTCCATAGAGATCCTGCAGTTACATGTCCAGATCATTCTAACAGTCCAGGGGCTGCTAAGTTAGGGAAAGGGCATATATGGGCAGTCCTAGGACCTCTGCCTTTCCCCATCAGGTTACAGCCTGCGTAAGTCCAGTTAGACAACTGGCCCTCTAACTCCTCTTCATAAAGAGGATTCTGGATGGAGCTCAGGGTCACCTCCGAAACCTGACCTCTGAGCCTTCTTCATGGTCCATGTGGGATGTTCTAACATCCAAAGGCTTTGCTAATGCGAGGCCCTGTTGGTGATCAGACCTATTCTTCCAGGGCACTGCAAACTTTGGAAATTAAATGTCTTCTAGAGCCTCTGAGAGCCTTCAGATGAAAGGCTCTGGAGACATGTAAAATATGACACTAATTATGTCTACTGTTCATGAGGGGGCTGAGCCAGTCAGCTCCCAGGGAGGCTGTTATGGCTGTTACTTTTTTAAATATTCATTTTATGACGCAAATCCAAAATCCCAAGCTTCATACTGTAACAAGAACAAAGAGAGGGACAGAGATGTACCGTCCTCAGCCTGTTTGGGGCTGGAGGGAATGTACACAGTATTAATGGTTCTAGGGTACCCCTCTATTGCCTCTGTTCACTTCCCGTCAGCCATTAATTTAGAGCAAGCATCATGCTCTGAATGGCTGTTGATTAATTATGTCAGGCCTCATATGCTTGGGAACAGATCTTGATTACTTTGTTTTTTTAAAACTCTCTTCACCTTCAAGATAATAGTGGGGTTTTTTTGTTTTTTGTTTTGTTTGTTTTTACATTTATCTTTTAAATATGTTTAAAAACACCATTATTTATCAGGCAAGGGAACTACAGCTAACACATCAAGCTGGCTAAGGCTTTGCTGTGTGTGACCTGTAAGTCCAACCCCTAAGTTGTTGGCATTGAGCCCAGATTTTTCCCTGGAGATTATGTCCAGTGTTTGGAACTGTGTTTGGCTTTGGGCTTTTTACAAGAAAAACAAGTCTTAAGTGGGAGTCCTAACAGAGTGTGGGGGGGAAGGCTTTTTCAAAGACTCAGCAGTGGTTGATGGTGTGGGGGTAAGAGTGGGCAGGGATATAGGGTAGACACTGGAACCTCTCCCAGAAGAGCTCGGTGTGGGCAGGTATGACTGTCAAGATGAGAAAGTGACAAGGTGACATTGACACACCAGGCTGGCTGCAGGGGACTCTCAGAGTGCAGGATGCAGAAAGCAAACAGGGAGTGACTGCAGAGACCCAGGGTTAGATGCATCACAGTCTTCCAGGTGTCCAATTCTAGGGCTCTGTGAGGTGCCTAGAAAGCTGATTGTATATGTTTTGAACAAGATGACTCCTATTGTGACTGTACTTTTTCAAGCACTTGCTGTGTCTTTCTGGTGGTAGATGGGACAGTAGAGTTCCTTCATGTGACATTCTAAGAGGATGGGATAAAAGCTAACCTTGAAGTTGAAGCCCTAGGGTCACTTCTCCCTCAGTGAGCCTCATCCAACAAAACGATCCTATTTTGTACACTCTTTTGTCCTTTTCTGAGGTGGAGCAAACTTCTAGAAGATAAGTTCCTAAAACCATGATTTACAACAATCTACCTCTTTAGGGTCACATGCTGTTCTGCCCTACTAAGTCCTGGGTGGTACTTGTCTAACCAGAATATGGGGCTGTCATTGAGTTTCCTCCAGCTTCTCTCCATAGCTGTGAAGGCTTGTCTGGGACGCAGGTGCCATCGTGCTTGTCTTTTGGGCAGCTGCACTCTCAAGTTCATGAACAAAGCCTTAGCTCTGTTGTGACCCGTGCTGCTTGGTCTCCTTGTGCCTCTTTGCCCAGTGGAACTCTCCAAGTCTCTCCTCCATGAACTGCACCTCTTTAGACTGGTCCAAGCTGCCATCTCTGGGTCTGGGCTACCCAGAATCCACTTCATTTGGAGGTTCGGGGAAGCTGACAACAGGTGGCTCTCCATTCATCCATGAGCCCAAAAATCCATCCAGCCTAGGAAGCGGGTTGTCATCCAAAGTCATGGGACTGGCTTCTTTGCATGTCAAGTCCTTCTGCCCCCAAAGATGGACTGAGTCTCCATCTGGTCCAGGTGGGTTCTCCACACCTTCTTCCTGTGGCTTATCTGCCTAATGCTAGATGAACACCACACAGTTATAAATACTCAGGTCAATATATATATGCAGGTATAGATATATATATTCTGGTCACTGTTTTACACTTTAACAAAGAAAACCACTAGCCTGCTTGTTCTATTTTTTTGTGCCACCCCGACTCCCATCTGCCTGTGGTGTAGCTGGCAGGAAAGTGAGCCATTGAGTCCCATGGACTGCCCTCCTTACGTAGCCCCATCACACTGGCCGACAGTCAGTTTCAATGCCCCCTGTTCATGTAAGCTCTTGAGGGCCTTGAATTCTAAGGGCATGGTGTGGGGACTGGCCTGGGAGGTGTAGCCATACTTGAGGCTGTCGTAATAGTGGTACTTAACAGGGTTCTGATTCTGATCCAGTGGGAAAGGCCAGAAGCCATAAAGGTAGATCTGATTGCAGAAACGTGTGGCCAGGGTGTACATCAAGAGCCCGGTGGTTGGTCTTTTGATGTGGACTTTGTTGGTCAGCCAATATCTGGAGAAGAAAAAAAAAGTTAGAAAAGGAACAATAAAGCCTGGGAAGATGGCTCAGTTGGTAAATTCTTGGCTTGCGAGCAGGAGAACCTGTTTGAATTCCTCAGTACCCATGTAAAAGCTGGTGGAGTATACCTGTAACCCTGCCGTGTAGGGGCCCAGTGGAAACAGGAGGATCCCTGGAGCTGATTGGTCACCCAGCCTAGCCAACCAGTGAGCTCTGGGTTCAGCAAGAGACCCTGTTTCTTAAAAGAAGGCAGAGAGCAAAGATACCTAAATACCAACTTCTGGCTGTCACACATACACACTTGCATGCAGGCATGCACATGCACCCCCCCCCCCCCTGCACCCCTATACTTCATACATTAAAATCAAACATATAGAAACAATGAAGAAATGTGTTTGTGACTACTTTCCAAGAAGGAAGAAATTTTATTTGTCCAGCAGCCCACCTTCTGCCACTCCAAGAGTCAGTCATGTCATAGACCCAAAGCTTCCTTCTCAGAAGTCTGACAACCTCCACGGTTAAGCACCTGGACTACACCTTGAGTTGGTGCTTTCCTGTGTGTGAGTCTACGAGGTCTGGGGTGCCAAGATGGAAACTGGCATCCTGAAGTCACCCTGTGTTATGTACCTTGCCTTGAACTCAAAATCCATTGACAACCAAAGCAGGGTTAGCAGTTTTCTGTAACGGGCTGGATGATGAATACTTTTGGCTTTGCGACCGTATGGGTTCAGTTATGACTATGCAGCCACACTAAGTTGAGTGTTAAAGAGCCACCGTCAACATACACGGGCGTGTCCATGCATGGCCTTAATCTCTCTTAAAGCATGTTTGCTTACACTGTGCTCACTGCCTTCTTCATTCGTCTTTGCCACTTAAGCAGGCACAGTTAGACTTGCTTCCTATCAGTGCTCCAAGAAGCCCTGCCCTCTGAGGCAGCTGACCTTCTCTGGTCATGTATGTCACTTTTCTGCAGAGCCAAGGCACTCTGGATGGTGGTCTGGGCTGGATTCTGTCTATACGTTTCCTGTGTTAGGACTTGGTCAAAGAGTGATGGGAGAAAACACAGAGAAGTACAGAGAGCAGGGCATTGGATGAGGCGTCCTACATGAGTGGAGTTCTGTGCATTCCTGTGTATCTTAGCCAGGACCACAGCATAGAAGGGGCCATCTTCATTCTGGATGAGGAATCATGGCCAGAGGATGGAGACATGTAATTCAGATGGTTCCATCATTAGCTTCTGTTCCATCTGTGTCTCTGAGAAGGTCACTTCTCTCTGATGAACCGCATTTGTCGCATTTGATGTGTAGCTAGACACCTCCAGGTTCCAACATTCCAGGAGAGTTTAGAAATTTCTCTACATGTGAGAAACTTTCTGCTTGCTGTCATTCTCGATTTCTTACTGTATGGCTCTGGAGCTCACACTGAGCAGGGCCCCCCCCCCCCCCGCTTCTTTATTTGTAGTTAAAGCTCCACTGTCCCCCAGCAGAATGAGTTTTTAATAGCCAGACTTCTGTGCCAATGGGAAGGCAGAATTGCTGACCACTGAGTTGGCCCAATGTGTCTCTAAACCAGACCCAGGCCATGATTTTCTGTCCTTAAACAGCATCCATAGCACAGCGTCTTAGAGGTTCCCAGTCACCACTATTGCACTGAAGTGAAGGCCAGCACAGCACCACATACAACTTCACCCTCAAATGAGCCTATTAAATTCATTCTGGGAGTAGGACACCAGAGCAAAATGTTTACTTATTGTTGAAACTGGTGCGTGCGTGCGTGTGTGTGTGTGTGTGTGTGTGTGTGTGTGTATGTTCATAGTGATTTTAGGTGACAGGGAGTGGAGAGGAGGGGAAAGCTTCCTAGAAGCCCACAGAAATTATGTACAATGGCTCTTTTTGCAGCTCAGAAAGGGAAACCAAAAGATTCCAGACTCAACCATAGAGCATTTCCTTGCTTCTTTGTTTGGAAGCATTAGCTTATGAATAATAATCCTTGTAATTAAAGTATACAATATTTGCAACATTTGATCAAATAAAAGGTATTCTGAGGACCCCCCCCATCCCCCAGCAACAGAACTAACTGTCTGGTGTAATGTTAATGTCCCTTTGGACCTTGAGATAGGAGACTGTGGGTCCAGACGACCATATCCAGACCTGTGGTTCTCCTGGGCACAGTGGGAACTTGGTGGTCCTTTGTACAACCATGGTTGTTCTGTAAGTCTGTCACTTGGAGACTCTCTTTCTTCTGCCTCCCCATTATTTTAATCTATCAGAACCTAGAAACTTCCTAGCAACTAGATTTTCCAACAGGGAAAAAGATGTAGTGACAAAGACAGAGCCATGTAGTGGCTGTGGTAACTGCAAACACGATAGAATTCAAACCAGCAAGGAGCAAACCTGTGGACACAACACATATCTCTCCTTTCATTTCTATACTGCTGATGTTTCTATGGTGATGGTCAACCATTGACACCCCCCTGACACCCCTCCCAACTCTTCACAGCCTCCTGGGCATCTCTCAGAAACCTCTCCCTGTTCCACAGGCCATCAAAATTCCATGGTGGAAACTGCCCTGGCTATATCTGTATCCCTGTGAGGGATTTTTGCTTAATATGAAGAAGAAAGATTCATTTCTAATCTTGATCTTTGAGGTGGGAAGATAGACCGTGAATCCAGAACTTTTGAGGTGGGAAGACCCACCTCTAATCTGGTCCATACCTTCTATTGGAGGTCTGTTTAAGAATAATGAAGAAGGGAGGTATTGCTTTTCGCCTACTTGCTTTGGCCTCACTAGCAAATTTATTCTTTAGTGGTATTAGAGCCTACTTTTTCAGGATCCTGGCATATACTGAAGACCATCTGAAGCATCCAGCCTGTGGACTGGAAAACTACTAGATTCATTGGTCCTTCCATTCATAGTTAGCCATTGTTGTGTTAGCAGAACCACAGCCTGTAAGTCATGCAAACAAATAATATGTGTGTGTGTGTGTGTGTGTGTGTATGTATGTGTTCTGTTACTCTAGAGAAGCCTGACTAATATACCAACCATCTTAATAATATTCCACAGCCACTCTCTTCATGTATCCCAACTGAGGTCTTGCCTTGACTTCAGTAGCCCTCTCACAGTATGCTGCTCCTCAGCCAGGGTTTCACATACTGGTCATACCACAGACTGGGACATTAAGAAGTTCTCAAGGAACTCCTGCTCTGACTATGAGGTGGGAAAGAACCTGAAGGGAAAGTGGAACAGAGTAAATATAGAAAAGATGAGAACTCAGCCAGCCCAGCAGCCTGGCTGAGTTACAGTGGAGTAAACTGGGAGTTGGAGTGTGTATAAGGAGAACCAGTGTCCAGACTCTGCTGTCACATAATAGGGGGCAGTGGCAATGGTGGCATCTTCAGGAACAATCACTTTTATTGTTGCTCTGTAAGGTGATACTAAGATTTTCTGAGTTATTTTTTAAAGCACTAGAAACTCTGTGTGTGTGTGTGTGTGTGTGTGTGTGTGTGTGTATGTGTATGTATGTATGTATGTATGTATGTATGTATGTATGTATGTATGTGTGTGTATCTAGAACATCGTGGGCATTCAGTGGTAAAACACTTGACCAGCATGCATGAGATTCTGGATTCAATTCCCAACACTATCAAAAATATATTTACTTAAAAATATCATGTGAGATCGTACTGAGTTAATGAGTGAGTCAGACAGATTCTGTTTGTGGTTAGAGTACCAGCCTCCTAGATTGAAGTTGTCTTCCTCTTTCAGTGAACAGAGGCAAACATAGTAAACCAGGGAGATTTTCCCAAGCAGAAGCAAGACCGATATGCATAGGATTAGACAGAGTTTGGATATAAAATGTGCTTCCCAGTCTTGGTCTCTGGGTAGTTTTTGCCCTGTAGTGATTCCATATGGGTCAGGGTTGAGGTGACATGGCTGTAGCTGCAACTACTGTTATCCAGAGTCCAGCAAGTTGTAGCTGACATTATCCAGGGCCCCATGAATCCCACGGATTCTCACTCCCTGAGCTAATGCGACCAAACACCATCCTAGGGATTTATGCTTTATTTACTTTCTGATAGTAAGGCCTTAGCAGGGGACGACTTCCTGAAATGAATTTATATTCCAGCCAGTAGTGCTATGCCCAGAAGGGGTGTGTAAGTTTAATCAATGGGACAAGCAAGCAGCTAGCAGGAGACAGTGCCATAACATGCCCATACTGAGATCTTTGCACTCCATACCTTTTTCCATCTGCTCCTTGAGTGAACTTTCTTTTTCTCTTTCCCAAAATTAAACACATACATCACCTGTTCCTGGAAACTGTCTCTTTTTTTCTTCTAACTCCCCCTGGCTCAACCTGTCAGTCACACTACCTGATCACCATGAGCTTTCCCCCTACTCCCTTCTGTGCTTAGCAACTGGGTCCAAGGCTTACATTTCTTTGTAGAATTCAGTCATCCATCTCCCTGCATACTGTATTTAGGCAGAGACAATAGCAATTCTGGAATTTATAGTGTGCTCCCCCACACATCCCAGCATCCTTGCAGTTTAACTGGGTTATATCACCAGTTCTGGTACTCAGGCTACAACAAGAGAGGCTTCTACTTCTACATTCTCTTCCTCTGATCTGGAGATGGGTTGGTTAAAATAGGATGCATTATAGGTATTCAGACCACTTGTTGAAAGAGAGCCAGGAACAACTCACCTTACATTTGGTAAAAACAAGACACAAGCATCTAATTTGTATTCCTGGGACTTGAAGTTTGTCAGTGTAGTAGGTTTGGAAATAATAGTCCTGAGGTCTGTTGTGTGCCACATCCATTTCACTCAAATGAAATTGAAAAACAGGAAGACGTGGGAAAGAAGAAAGGAGAAGCTAGCATTGTGCACAGTTTCTGAACTGCAGACATTGAGACAGAAACAGAAGACAGGCTCCTCAGACCCAGTGCCAGAGTTTCCACTCATAATCACTACCTGAGAAAGGTGTTAATGGCCCACAAGTTTCCAGAATAAACCAAAGTGTGATGGCTCTTGGTTGAGAGACTCACCTACTCCCCCCATTCTGCCTCCAGGGTAAACAAGAACTCCTGAGCCATGTCTGACAGGGACATGGGGGGGGGGCTCCATTTAATGGGCAGCTTGTAATAGAGGCTGACAACGTTAGGTAGGAACAGATCACTCTTGATTTCCTTTCTGTCTCCACAGTCTCTCTGGCCAATTTAGAGACCATGTGCGTGGCTGACTTGTAGACGATTCCTTTCCTTGGGATAACAGCTGGGTGTTAAAACACAAACTAATTAATTTTGCCTTCCCAAATGAGGTTAGCTGGGTGCATCCACAGAGTTGTATTGACAATGCACCTTTAATATCCTAATCTTGAGATTTTAATTAGAAGGCAAAGTAATCTCAAAGACGGCAGTAATTATTTTTCAAATTGGCCACCCCAATAACTGTGCCAGTTAAGCACTGTATTTTATGAGCATGGGCACCAATCAATGAAGATTGCCAAAGCTACCTTTAAAGTGCTTCCTTCCTTCCTTCACCCTGGATTCTTGGGTGTAGCACGTGCTGAGAATAATGGCTGACACTGGTTGGAGAGGGGACAGTGAGGGTTTTCTCCAAGCAGCTAATAACTGTGGGACAGGGCTCATCATGGCCTTGTAGGGAAGGAATGTCCATAGGGAGATGAGAATGACATTTGATGATGCTTTGTCCAAGCTTAGCAGTACAGCCTGGAAGAAAGTCACTGGCGACACTACTGCTTTGTGGTCCTCTGCAACATGGATCAGCCTAGATCTAAAGGCCCCACAGCCCACTGCTGTTCTTTCCTTGGCTGTACACTTAAGTCTCTTCTACGTCCTGGTTAATCTCAGGGTGAATTTGTCCGTTTTGCAGGACACTTAAGTTCTGGCTTTACCTTAGAATTTGGGGCTGTTGTCAAGAGTTGGTAAAGTACTTGCCTTGCAGACATGAGGACTGGAACATAATCTCTTCAAAAGCTGGAGAAGCCCAACCTAATCTTTGAGCCTTACATCCTGTCCTGTACCAAGAAACTGTCTCAAACAAAACCTTTCCTTGGTTGGCACCTAAGGTTGACTTCTGGCCTCCACATGCACACATATGGATGCATGCTTCCTTATACACATACACACACACACACACACACACACACACACACACACACACTCTCCTAGTGAAGCCATGGGAATGAGGGGGGATTCTGGTTCCTAGGTGTCTAGGTCTCCAGGCTTATCTACACTAATATTCTATCTAGGTCAAGTATACTTTCAAACATGACCAAGTCATCAAAAGTTTCAATGATCCTATGAGCACACAGGATGAAATCAATGGCCCCCATCAGGCTGGATATGTCAGCAGTCTAGGGCTGCAAATCTTTCTCATCACTACTTTGTACCACTCAACTGTCACCGAAGCATCCTGGTTTTCTCCAAAGCCTTTCGAAACTATATGTTTTTGGTCAGCTACTTTAGAATGTTCTCAGTTGTCATATCACTTCCTGCTGAAACCTTCAGGTCCTTCATGGATGGCTTTGGTCCTGTGTGCTGATCGCCTATCACAGCACCTACCACGTTACACTTTGATTCTTAGTTTGCCTATTGTTTCCTCTTTACACTTCCAAATTCTATAAGGAAACAGATTGACTTCCTTTTTCTCTGTAACCCTAGATCCTAGCATAGGACATGCATGAAGTGCATATTTCATAAGTCTTCAATGATACCTGGCTGGCAGAGGTCATTGGGAGCACTGTCAGGAGAGGTATATGGGCTCACCCATCTTATTCTACCCATCTAGGAAGCAAGCAAGACTATGCATGTGATAGGCTAACACCAGTTTAGATAGCACATTGTTTCAACAAAGGAGAAAAAACAAAACCATGATTCTGGTTATTTGGAGGGCCCTTCCTGATACAGAGTGGGCACATTGAGTGCAGAGAGATTATTTTTCATACTTAAGAATTATCTGTTACTCTAAAGGGCCAGGAGGACTCCAAAAAGATCATTTGTTGGGAGCTTAAACCTTGCGGCCAGATTCCAGAGTTTAAATTGATGCCACATACAAACAAGCAGATTATATCCAACCTTGTTCATTTCAGTTTCAAATAACAATAACCAGATGCCAGTTTCGCTGGACTGGTAAAGACGACAAATGTTGATAGTACATTTTGGAAAGGTTTTGGGAAAGCAAAGTATTTTCAATAATTGTAGGTGAAAGTAAATTGGTGCCTGCCTCTAGGGAGGGCAGTTGGGCAATAGCTGTAAAGATCAACAAGGCATGTATCCATCTTCCTTTTTAGCAAAGACGCAACTAAAGAGCAAGCCCACAGGTACAAATAGTTTGCAAAAATGATCAGAAGTGATGGATGGATTTATCCATTACTGCAGCAAAGACTGGGAACAATGCCTCTGCCTACACAGGTGATGAGCCAGATGTACCAGGTATGGCCAGGCAGCTTTGAGGGACCATAAGGTGGCGTCCATCCAGATGGGATAGTTTTCAGTTTAGAAAGATGTGAGTGCACACAGATTCCCTATGTGTAAAAAGACACATAGTTACAGAGAACCAGCTTCACTGCTTGACTCCTGGAGGAGGATGAGAAACGAGGGGCTTAATTTCCTTTACACACACACACACACACACACCCCACAACACACGCACATTCATGTACACAAATAAACAGTATCTGAATGTGTCCCAATCTATAGACAATCTTTTCTTTTTATATTTTTAAAGATTTATTTATTTATACATCTTATGTATATGAGTGCTCTATCTGCATGTACACCTGCATGCCAGAAAGGGCATCACATCTCACTGTAGATGGTTGTGAGCCGCTATGCTGTTATTGGGAATTAAACTCAGGACCTCGGAAAGAGCAGCCAGAACACATATAATTCCGCCAAAGGGAGGGAACACAGGGATGGGCTGGATCTTTTCAAGCTCATTTAATTTAGAGGGAAGGCTTCACAGTCACTAACTATTCTGGGCTTTCCTTTTCCTCCCCAGGGTTAGCAGGTGGAGGAGGCTATCAATACAGCACAGCCTATAAAGTTTCTTATGAAGCATCTTAACCCTGCATTTGAACTGTATCTTGCTGCAACCATATACGTCTTAAACAAACATATTTTCTCCTCTCTTGGCCTTTTTTTCCCCCTCCAAGACAGGGTCTCTTTGTGTAGCCCTGGCCGTCCTGGAACTCACTTTGTAGACCAGGCTGGCGCCGAACTCAGAGATTCACCTGCTTCTGCCTCTTGACTGATAGAATTGCAGTCAGTGTTCTTAACTGCTAAGCCATCTATGTCTCCAGCCCAGACAATCTTTCTTTTCTATAGAACATACGTCCAGAAAGTCAACTGTAGTTCCTTGGCTATCTGCCCACTAGAGCAGCAAGAGAGAAGGGTATGGGCTAGGGATGCCCACTGTGGACTGGGGTGGCACGCATGGAGAAAGCTCCCCTGCTGATGCTGGGCTGTCCCTTTGTTCTCTGTACTGTCTATGCTCTCATCCAGCTTGCTCTTTGGCCTTCAGGCTTCTGCTCACAGTGATGGATGGCAGGACCCCACCAATGATCGTCCTCTCTAAGCCCTGGCAGAAGGGGACCTGAATAAGTGCCATTCCAAGACAAGCCTCAACCTTCCTGGTACTTAATTTGGCACCAATTTACAGAGCGTCTGCTTAGGGCCCCGTGGGATGCTGCTCTGCTCAAGGGGTGGCTCTTTCTGTGAGTCACTGCCTTCCCAGTTGTTGTAATTGAATTAGAACCATTCATGGCCAGCTGCTGACTAGTTTCCCACTTACTGTGCCACACATAACTGCCTGGCTGTCCATCCTCTCTCCTACTCTCCTCCCTGGCCAACAGCCAGCCAGGGCGCTGGGCCACTCTGCAGGCTGACAAAGCTCTTGGGCGAACTGCTTGTGCTGGGACCTTGTTGGCTAGGCTCTGCCAGCACTAGCTTTGCACTGTGCTCCTTGCAATGCCCAGGTCACAATCTCAGATGGACTGGAGCTGGTAAGTGCACTGATTCATCGACTCAAAGAACTCTGGAGTAGAGCATAACTGTTTTGTTCCTCAAATTCATCAGTTGAAGGCTGTCCTATCTAACTCTTGGTACCTTAGTGTGTGGCCTTATTTCGTGAGACAACCTCAGAAGTATCCAGATTAAAATTAGACATTAGGATGGGCTTTAATCCAAGGTGTCTTATGTCCCTGTAAATGGAAATGTTTGTGTCATGTGAGTGTGAAGACAGCCACCAGATAAAGAAGAGAGACTTAGATAGGTGTCTCATAGCCCTCAGAGGGGGATAATGCTGCCACATTTTAATTTTGGGGATCCCAGTCTCTAGAGTTATGAGAGGACCCATTGCTACTGTTTAAGCTTCTCAGTCAGTCCTTTTCTCAGGTCCTCCTCACTGAACAATGTACCAGTTTGGTGTGAACAACATGGATCCCCCTCCTCACAGCCCCAGTAAATGGATTCACTTAACCCAGACATTTCAAAAGGTGCTGAAGATTTATTACTTCCTAAAGGAGCCACCTGGCTGCTGAGGCTCTCAGGAGTTGGGATGTCCTCACCAGTGGCCAGATGGCTCGCTCTCCCCACTCCTTTCCCCTACCCACCGGCAGCCTCACAGGCCCAATATAGCAGTCCCTCAAGGGCTTTATTTCATCAGCCTAAAGTACCCTGGGAGCTTTTAAGTGTCTGATGAGAGCCCCTGACTGAATGCAGATGTTCGGATGCTCCCCAGAGCCTTCCCTTCCCAAACATTTCAATTCCTCAATTTTTCTGCCACCGTGGTCCTTTTCCAGTCTGGTACCCCAAAAGCACATGTGACTCTTCAAGTGGGATCTGGTTAAACAGAGTAATAAAGTGATGTCTGACCTCCCTGCCTCTGAAAGGTGCTTAAAAATCCACAGTTGTGCCCTGAGATCATGGAAACCTTTGTGGTAGTCATCTGTCCACTCACAGTTTCAAGCCACCACTGTGCGCAATGGCAGAACTGTGGTTTTGTCAGAATTTTCAGTTCCTTCCCTTAGATTAACGGAGACTCTGAATGTGGAAACTTCTACGAGAATCGTCTCACTTGTGAATTTGTTATCTGAACTAACAATGACCTATGTCAGCCGTTGGCAGAAACGGAGGCAGGGTCTGAGCCTGGAGTCAGGGTCACAGAGGTCAATAATGTCAACCTGAACACAATGAATTTAGCATCATTGGCCAGTCTGTGGTCATTAGAGAGTGGTTTGTCCATCTGTCATGGATATGAGGAGTGGCAGGAGGATGTGTAGAGACCTCTCAATTTCACATAGGCAGAGTCTAATCCTAGCTCCCCCCTTCTCACCAGGATAATTTTCTTAAAATCTCCCAGTCTTAGTTTCCTTAGAATAAAAGGAGAACTGAATTAGTGTTCTATCTACAAGGCTGTTCCAAGAAGAAAGCTAGCATATGTCATTCCTTGTCCCAATTGTCTACTAGGCCACATCTCTTTAAGTTGCCATGAAGAACCTTGTCCCTGTAGCTGAATTACACCCTATGTAAATAAATAAAGGGACTACATAGATCACATCATACTGCCTGCTCTTTCCTTCACCCAGGGCAGGACAACACTCCCTGCTATTGTCTGGTGAGCACAGTTATTTGTGATGTTTCTTCCAACCCTCTGTTTATGAAATCCTGGATGAATAACCTTCCCAAACTTGGGCTTACTGTGTCCATAGTTTTCCCGTGTGTGTGTGTGTGTGTGTGTGTGTGTGTGTTTAATCAGAGCCAAGATGACTGCCTCAAAATCCTTCCAGTGCAGCTCAATCTAGAAGAGACCATGGCTAGCTGTTCAGAGTACCTAGCTGCTAGTCTCTCCTGGATGTTAACTGGTCTTGATTTAGTGGTAGCAGTGATTCACAAGTTTTTGCCATTACAAGAATCAGGTGGAAGACCTATTAAAACACAGATTGCTGGATGCTTTCCTAGGCCTTGTGATTCTGCACCTCTGGGTGGTCTGAAGATGTACAAGTCTAAAGAGTCCCCAGGTGATGCTGATGTTCATCCAGAGTACATGCAGAAGGCCTTTGGCTTAGGTCAGTGTCAGGAGCAGCCCTACTTATACACTGAAGGCCTAAAATCAACAATAGGCCTGACATACATGCCTGCTAGCACCACGTCTTGGGTCTCTGTGGAAAAACACTGAAACAGATGGCTGGAAGTTATTGTAAACAAGCAGCTTTGGTAGAAGGCTGCCAAGCCTGGCTAGTCATAGACCTTGTAAATAGGTAACCTTGGTAGATAGTACCAACTTAGATAAGGACAAGTGAATCATAGGCAGAGTCATAGTGTCCTGTCCCCTGAACCTTTACCCAGCTGACACTCTGTTCTGGAAGATATCTGTACTCCCCTGAACACTCACATTCCTGCATCATCCCCTTTCCCACATCCTGCCTTTTTGTGTATATAACCTGTGTGTACAAAAGTAAAAATGGCAGTCTGATCAGACTATAGACAGGTCATCCTTCCTTCGAGTTCGCCTGTTTTCCCCCATCTTCTCTTTCAGGTGATCTCCAAGACCCCTGTTTAATGTCCTGCTGGACAGGACATTTTGGCGCCCAACCTGTTTGTCAACCCTACTTCGTACCATTTTGAGACTATTAATTGAGTTACTTTTACTTATTTCTTTTGGCCCCTGGGCCTTTAATAGGCTTACTAAATTTGTGAAGCAACAGATAGATGGTTTGATAGCAAAACCTATTCAGGTACATTATCATAAGTTAGCTATGGAAGACCACGAGACTTAAGACGAGGTTGTTACTCTATCCAGGGTGTTCCCAAAACCCATCTCCACCTAACCTAAAAGAGGAGACTCTCTCTGAGTTCGAGGCCAGCCTGGTCTACAGAATGAGTTCCAAGACAGCCAGGGCTACACAGAGAAACCTTGTCTTGAAAAACAAACAAACAAACAAATAAATAAATAAATAAATAAATAAATAAATAAATAAGGGACTCTCTCCCCTAGACCAAGCAGAGAGAGGCCATCCAGAACTCCCTCTGACTGGCGATCTAAGTTCTTGCTTAGGCTGCAAGGCTAAACATTACAAGGGAATATAAATAAAAATTAAAAATATCTTTCTGGGTTCCCTGAGGGACAAGCCTGACTACATAGGGGTTGATGTAAAAAATATCCCCTCTCCAGGAAAAAGACATTGAGATGGATATGGCCCTCATGCCTCACTGAACAACAACAGGAGGACCAGAGCATTACAAGGTTTCCTTTAATTACTGGAGGTCAGGCCTCTATCCTTGCCTTTGCAAGATTGGAGTCGCCACGGTCCTTCTATATTTGGAGAGAGGGGGAGGGCAGCAAATGGACCTGCAGGTAAGGCGTCAAGGATCAGCTCACTTTCTCCAGGCCATAGATCCACTCCTACCCTCTTTGCACAGAAAACAGGAGTTGAGGAGTTTGTTTTACTTCTGGATTTTGTTTTCATACATTTGGCAGTGCTGAGGATGGAACCAAGAGTTTCACGAATGCAAAGCAAGAGAGCTGCACTCCCAGCCTGCCTCTGTCTTTTGTAGCCTTAGTATAATCTACCTCTGTTTCTTTGGTTTTTGCCTGCAAGATAATATAGCTTTTTGGTGCTGTTATTGTTTTTCTTACTCTTGTCCCTTCCAGGGGGTCTTGTGTAAATGAATTACTCTATGAGGTTCACTTTCTCTATCTTTAAAAGGGGAATAACAAGACTAAGTCTAGCCTTACCATTACATGGGATCAGGCTCAGCATGGTGTCTGGCCCATAAGTGATAACTAAGATATCATGTGCCCCATCTGTTTTCCTATTTTCCATTTCAGTTCCTTCACACAGCATTCAGAATGTGTGATTGAAGAGTTGACATCTGAGTATGTCTGCTTTTCTCCAGAAGACTATCTCCCATGCAAAGAAATAGCCAAAGAAATCAGGGAAGACAAACCCATCTGGTTCATCGATGAGAAGGTTTTATGAAGATAGTGTCCCACTAGGTGGTAATAGGTATCGAGATGCTGAAGTGTTCTGACAATTCATCTTGTCCTGCCTCTAGGGAAAGCTGCCCCAGACCCTGGGTAACTGTTGTGTGAACAGAGTCTCTATACCAGGGTGCTATTCCTAAGCCCACTGAACTCCCACGGCCCCTGCAGATCTGGAAGTGAAGAGGTACAAGTTCCCACTGCACTTGCTACCCTGGGAGCCAGATGACATGGTTCTACTCTTGGTTGTTCCACTTAATGGCTGAGTCACCTTGTATGAGATCACTGGATTTTCCTGAGCATTGGTTAGCAAAGATACTAGCACACCTCAAAAGGAGATTCTTATTTAGGATCCTTGCCAGCAGAGCACAGAGTTCCAGATTCCCCAAGTCTTCACAGATACGTGTTGTTTTCTGTCCGCTTTCTTAATTTACTTGATGACAGTTATGCTCCTAGGTGTGCCGTGAAGCCCCACTGTGGTTTTGTGCTTTCTGCAGTCATTGGTGATGCTGAATGACTTGTCATGTGCTAACTGTCCATTTGCATATCTTCTTTGGAGAAATGTCTATTTGAAACCTTCTCCCATTTTTGAATTGGGTTGCCTGTGCTTCTGCGGTTAAGCTGTACGAGTTCTGAATAGATCCTGGATGTTGGTCCCTCACCAGACATACTACTTGTAAATACTTGTGCTTATTCTATGGGTTTTCTTTATGATGTCCAGATAGAGCATCCTTTATGCATAGTTGGTCCCCTACCTTCTTCTCTACCACCTTCTTGACATTTCTCTCATGGTTTCACTCGGCACCCCCAGCCTGTTCCTTCATTTCCAGTGGACACCAGGTAAAGCCACCCTGAGATGGAGGCAAGCTTTCTCCAAATGACATAGGCTGCCTATCTCCTCATTGGCCTCAGTACTTCACAAGATCGAGGGGTCTGTCTGAGGAAATCCATCACCAGGCACCTTCTGCACCTCCTCTCCTGGTTGAAGGTGTGAGGTGGGGCAGCTCACCTGTTGCTCCTGCAGTACTCCCTCCTGGCCTGCCTGCAAAGAAAGCTGCTTTGCTCCCAGGATCAACAGCCTGTTTGTTTAAAGGGCTCATTACTGCTGCTTACTGCTATTTTGACAGATGAAAGTGAGTCAATTATGGCTAAAAATAGCTCTGGCTGTAGCGGCTTCTTCCAGGTGGCTGCCTGCAGCCGCATCTAGAGGACTTCTGCTCTTATTGCCAAAGGGCAGTTCCTTGCCTTCCAGTATCTCCTTGAATCTTCAAATCAACTCGGGAGGCGTCCTTCCATGAATAAAGGCCCTTTGAGGCTTGGGGCCTAAGCCCTGGAGTTCAAGGTTTCTTGCTGTTATGGACTGGAGCAGAAAGATGCAAAAGAGGGTCTCCAGAGCCTACTGTGTCCCTCTGGAATATGGAAGACTCTGTTTCACCAGCCTTGACCGTGGTTACCCTTGCGGTTTGTCTCTAGATCTATTTTGGGGCCTGTGGGTTCTCTGTGATAACACATATCAAAGTACATCCCCACTTTGTTCATAGGCATGGATGCCTTCCAGTCACCTGGTTGCATGAGCATGGGCCCTCTGTGGGTGACTCAGATGGCTTCCCAGTTATTATGTTGGAGCCCCTCGAGAGAGCATTCCCATGTGTCCAAGTTGGCAAGGAGTCAGTACTGGGAGCTTCTGTGGACCAGGGCTGCGGTTGGCCCCTTGCTTGGATGGACTGTTGGGTAGGTCAGGGATGTATATTTGTAACAGACATCTCAAATTTATGTTCACGAAGCTACTCAGTTCCTCAGCGCCTGCCCCCATCCCAGCACCCAGGCTTCTTCAAGCGCTTGTATCTCGGTATGGGACCGCCATCCGCCATCCGCCATCCGCCATCCGCCATCCGCCATCCACCCATTTGCTTAGGTTCTAATCCCAAGATGATGTGGAGAGAGATGCACTCAATAGCAGCTGTGCCCAGTGTCCCATCCCCAGCCACCATCTGACGGCAACTGTGTGGTACACCTTGACCTAGAACCATTCAGCCAAGGCATTTCTGAGTTCCCGATGCAGAGCAATTGAGAAGGACAGTTATTGTCTTTCTCAATCCTAAATTTTGGAGTGATTTCTTACCCCCGTAATAGATAATTGGAACCAAGTGAGTAATTGCTCAATACACAGCTCAGCTGGCTGTGGTGATCTAGGGTATGATCCCAGGCAGTTTCCTGGTCCAGATCCCTGGTGGGTGGGCCTGTGCCTAGTCTCACAGTTGGGAAGAAGTAAGCATGAAATTAGGAATTACCAGTTTGTCTGGGGCTATTGAAAAGCCTAACTGGATCAATGTAGACTTAAGCAATTCTTCTTTCTTAAAAAAAAAGCTATTTTATTTTTATTTTTGAGACAGAGCCTCCTGCAGCCCTTGAGCTCACGGTGATGCTGAGGATGGCCTTGAACTCCTGATCCTCCTGCCTCTACAGCCCAAGTGCCGAGTTTACTGCCACCACACCCTGACTATGTGGTGCTAAGGACTGGACCCAAGGCTTAGTGAAAGTCAAGAGTGTGGGTGACAACTATGGTGACAGTGTCCAGACTTCATCTCATTTAGTCTTCACACGCCAGCAACGTTACCCTCCCTGTACCTGTTTAGTGACGAGGAACTTAAAGTTCACAGAGCTTAAGGTGACATACCAAAGTCACTGCTATTTGTTCCTGGTGGAGATCACCTACCTGAGATGGCAGATATGAGACCTATCTGTCACCATCTTCCTTCCCAAGTCCATTGCATCAATTCCCACCGAGCCTTAATACGACCCCCAATTGCTTTCTTAAGAGGACGGGAGGCAGGCCGCTCACCCGGATGATACCCATTTGCCGACCTCCCTCCTTCCTGATGGAGGCTCAGAAAGGCTTGCTGAGAGCTTTCGGCTAATGGGTGTGGAGGTGGAACTGCATCGGAGACGCAGCCCTGCTTACCATGCACACCCCACCCTTAGCAGGGAGGGGATACTCACCCTCGGACTGCGTGCAGCAGGCGCAGGGAAGGGTAAGCCGTGCGCACGTTGACGTGGTGCTTCAGGATGAGAGCGTTGACCCACTCCACACGCTCCTTGCCACCCCGGGCCATGAAGGCAGGTATCCACAGTATGCTCCCGTTGAGGCCATGCAGCCGCTGCAGCAGCTTCTCCCGCCACGTGGCGTTCACTAGGTCCTCAAAGGCCCGCTGGATGACTGAGGGGTTCATGGTCACTAGGTCTGTCTTGAGGCCCACATCCCGGGCATACTCCTGTACTGGAGCCAAGTTGCACCTGAGGATAAAAGGCAAACGTGGTCGTTTGGGAAAGATGGCCCTTCTTACATTGAACTTGACCCTGTCCTCTGCCACTTCTTGCTTCTTTCTCTTCTTCCTCACTGATGCACGATGCTTCATCGGTCACAAGCATCCCGCTGTGATCCCTTCTCTTCCTCCTGCCTCAAATGTTTACTGAGCCTCTGCTATATCCATAGACACAGAATGCCACTCTCCTAGAGGCCACTGTCTAAAAGAGCGCTTGCCCTCAGTTCCACAATGAGGTTGCTTTTAACAGGTATTCCTTGATTCAGTAGGTGACCCTTTATAGTGACGGCTCAGAAGACAGATTTCCAGGTTCAAAACATAGATCTGGCATGCTCTACCTGTGTGATAATGGGCAGCTTTTTTTCTTCTTCTCTGTGCTTTCTGGGAGCGTCTATGTCTTTGGCAGTGACAGAGACCACATGAACAGAATGCTGCTGGACCATAATGAGGGCATAGCCAGTGCTAACTGCTGTCATCTTTCTATGGACTAGAGGACTGTCAGGTGTCAGAGCAGGGAGGGAAATCTAAAGGATGGATGAGCAAAAGAGCATTGGTGGACAGACCCAGAAAAAGAGCTTGTCTCCAGTTTGTAAAGTCAGAAGAATCCCACAGAGACTTGTTAAAAATAGGATTCCCCAGATCCTGATTCAGCAGGCCTCAGAGCTTAAGAATTTATATGTATATATGTATATACATGTGCATACATATACTTTCTAAAAATCTCTTCCTCCTTGGGTTCCACGCAGCTTAAAAAACCACCATGCTAAGGGATTTTCGGCACAGGGAATCTGCCTGAGGGCAGAGAATCTGGCACAGCATGGGTGTTTAGAAGGCGGTGTGTGAGTGGCTCTGGCTAACAGATATTACCTAGATGATCATGACAAGGAACAAAAGAGCAGCCGGATGAGATATCAGAGGTTGGTTATCAGGGACTTGGCTCTGAAGGCAGTAGAGAGCCATTTGAAGGGAGAGGGTTTTGAGGGAATGACCAGCATGGGCAGAGCTGCACACTGCACTGTCTTGCTTAACCCATCAGCCTGCTCATGAACTTCACTGAGGGTCCCTCCCTCAAGGGTTCTGCCCCAGGTATGTGTGCAAGGCTTCCTGCCTGAGCTGAGGGCCCCAGGGACTGAATCTACAGCCTGGAGGTACTGTTTTCCCTGGAGGACTGGTTGGTGAGAAAAATCTTCAGATCAGTGGGTATATGTCTGAGAATGCATAGCAAGTATGTACAGAATTGGGGCTGGCTGTGTGTGAGGGAGGGGCCAGGTGCCATCACTTCATACAATACCAGCTGGCCCTGCCTTTAAGCAATAACTGTTCTTCTCTGGCTGGGAAAGAAAGTCAGTTAAGTCCATAGCAAGGGGGCATCACTGAGGCCTGGGTTATGCTGGCCACTTGGCCGGTATTCTTTCACAGGTCAGTTCATTTTACTGTGAACCTGTATTAACTTTACAGATGAAACAGATGTAATCCTCAGTTGCCAATTAACTTGCCCAAATCCCCTGGGTCAGAAAGGGGACCATTAGGACTCAGACTTCGTGGTGTCTGACTCAGAAGCCTCCCCAAATACTTCTTGTCTCCATCTCTAGCCCCAGGCGTACTATTTCCACCTGTGGCATAAAGTTGTTGGGAAGAGAAATGCTGGGACCTCTTCAGATGCCCCTGCTATAGGCTTTGGAGAGTGGGAGTACTTCCAGCACAGTGGCCCATCTGGGGCCACCCATAGCCCCAGTGACTCAGAAGCCAGCTGAGTCAGGCTTCCAGAGCTTTCCTGACGGTGAGAACTG
The DNA here is from genome assembly GCF_004785775.1 of Grammomys surdaster. Lineage (NCBI taxonomy): Eukaryota > Metazoa > Chordata > Mammalia > Rodentia > Muridae > Grammomys > Grammomys surdaster. The sequence continues at coordinate 1,695,990 of NW_021604712.1, read as the reverse complement.
TTCGTGAGCTGACTCCCAATCCTGAGAAAAGAGTCAGGAGGATTTAATCCTGTCAGGCTCACTGGAGACAACTGCCGAGGGGCAAAGAAGGGAGCACAGGTTTACTGGGTCTCTAGTAGATTTGAGGACAGGTCAGGAGGTAGGAAACGCACTGATTATTACAATGACAATCGGAAAGGCCTCCACTGGAAGGGATATCAGCATATTTGCACCCTGTGAGGGTAGGACCCTTCACAGCAGAGGCTTCACACCTATGTGGGCTGGGGTTGGGGGTCTGTGGGTCCCAAGCTTGCCCAGTGGTATGTCTCAGTATGTGTAGAGGAAGCTTCGAACGAGGGGTAGTTGTGATTCTGAAGCTAGGCTGCCATCTCCATAGCCTAACCCTGTCTGTGATCACCCAAATTTTGGCCATCCCAGTTTCCTCACTGGAAAGGATAGTGCTGAGAGTTGAGTAAGCTCATAGACAGGCACAGGCTAACACCAGATGCTATGAGCCTGCTAGTAATAACATGCTGAGGGCAAAGCACCTCTTAAGGAACTATGTTCCTGGTAATTTACCATCTCTGTGTGTGTGTGTGTTGTATGTATATGTGCATGTATATATGTGTATGTGCATGTATGTGTGTATGTATGTGAATGGGCATCTATGTATGTATGTGTGCATGTTGTATGTGTATCCATGTATGTGTGTGCATGTATGTGTGTACATGTGTATGTGTATGTATGTGTATGTGCATGTATGTGTGTATATGTGTGTGTGTATTGCTCAGAAGAATGAAGCTGAGGATGGCATCTCTCCTCATCCTGGCCTGGTAGTCTTGTGCCATCCTCTTGGGCTTAGCTGTCTCAGCCATCTCGTGTCTCAGCAGCCAGTGTGTAGCCAGCAACTGCTCAACAGAGCCCCCTGGACCAGTTCTGGCCTCCCCATCTCCCCCTCTTTTGGTCTGTTCATCCTTGTGGGAGGTGCTACCTGTCACAAGTTCACTTGTTCCATGTGTCCCAGGGCCTACTAGGACTCCTGGGTCTCCCCGTAGTTTTCTGAGGTAGTACTAATGTTCTGCATGCCCTTCACGTGGAGGGGGGCAGAAACATAAACGAGGAAAACTGAGTTTGCAGACTTTGATAGATGGAGAGAGGCATCCATTAAGATCTTTTCAGTATTTGTTGTTGGAGTACAGCCCTTTGGGGTCTTCCTGTATGCTATCAGGTCCTTAGCCTGGAGGTGGTCCAGACATTGAGAGAAAAGAGTGTTGTTATCTCAGGAGCTCACTGTCTCGGGATGAGGCAGTTTAATGGAAACATACAGTTTATAGAGAACGAATACTCAGTGTACTATCATGTGGGGACATCGGGCATGTCCACATGTTATGCCACCTAACATTCATGACATCATTTCCTGTTGATTATGTATGTGTGCTGGTGGATGTGGGGTCAGCAAGGCATAGCCTAGCCTCTCTCTAGGAGCATCTTGTATACCTCCTCGGGGTCTTATGGGAAATCCAGTCTCAGACCCACTTCATACCCAGTGCCTCTGCATTCAATAACCACCAGATACACAACCACATTCAACTGTGGAGAAATCTGGATTATTGTCTGAAAAGGCTCTATCATGGGAGGTCCTTGGAATTGGCCAACACAACCCAAACATTATATAGATGTAAACAAGGCCCCAGGAAAAAAGGAGGGATCTACTCCAAGTCACATGACAAATGACCAGTAGAGCCAAGAATGAGCTTCAGAACCCACATTGGGAACTGTGGGCCAGACCCTCACGGTGGTTTCTAGAAATTTTCCTTTCATTCAGCCTGGGACCCTAGCCCCATAGGATAATGCCAACCATGTTCATTCCGGGTGGATCACTCTCCTCAGTAAGGAGTGAGGCTTAGCATGGCTTGGGAAGCTACCTGTTGAAACTCTTCACTCATATCAAAGTACAGGGTCGTGACCTGCAAGAGCTACACTAGGTCAGAAAGGCTCCTTCACTGCTGTCTGTACACTGTGGTGAGCTGAGCCTGGGAGGATGCTTTGCCCTGTGTCCTCCACTTTAACAGCTGTCCCCCATCCCTCACCTCTCTGGCTTCCAGTCAGACAAATTCCCACAGTTTCCTTTCTTTCCCTCTTCAAACTCTTTCTTAACCAATCTTTAGACCAGAGGTTTTAGGAACATAGGAACAGAGCTATTGCCTCTGCCAAGCACAGAGAGACCTGGTCAAGGAGAACAAATGTGTGTCGCGTCTCAGATTTCTGCCAGGGCTGGGAGCAGTTTGGGCTGAAACTTGAGGCACCATGTGTCCTACTTTCGTCCAGCAGACAGCAATGCCTTGTTTCTGAGTTTGTATGGCTTGAGGGTCAGGTACCAGGGCCATGGATAACTGTCACAATGTCCCCAGTGATGGCAAAACAAGAGCTGATATTATAGAGAAAATGACTGCTGGGTTTCTCCATCACTTTTCATTTCCTAGGTTTTGACTCCAGGATTCTAAAGTTACAGGTGGCATACTGCCTTCTAGAATACTGGGAATTATTACAGCCCTGACCCCAGTAACTATCCATCCAGATTTTCTTAATCTCTTTTGTACCAGGTTCTGTTTAGTGTTTTCAGAGAACAAGCTGGTTCTGTAAGGGGCCAGACAATTAATATTCCCAGCTTTGCAGCCTGTATGTGCTCTGTATTGCTTTAGCGAAAACACCCCAGCTTTGCCCAGAACTCTATTAGCAGGGCAAGGGTGGGCAGGAGTGGCTGCGTTGTAATAAAGTTTTATTTACAAGACATGCTAAGGGTCATAGTCTACCCACCTCTGTACTCTATGATTCCCAGCCTTAGATATAATCCAGGGTCATTTAAATTGTCTGGGTCACACAATGCCCATGTCCTGTCCTATAGGTGATTTAATAAAATAGACATACATTGTGATTGGGGACAAGACTCCCTGTGATGGCTAATCTTCATTGTCAACATGATTGGATTTGGACACACACCTCTTGGTTTGCCTTTGAGAGACTTTCCAGAGAGGTTTAACTGAAGAAGGAAGTTCCACCATGGGATGTGTTATACTACCCATGGGCTCAGTTTCCAGGCTGAACAAGTTAGGGAAAAGTGAGCATAGCAAACATTCATCTGTTTCCTAACTGTGGATTAAATCTGACTAGCTGCCTCAAAGTCTCCCTGCCATACTTTCTCCATCATGACTGACCCTCAAACCACAGGCTGCAAACAAACCCTTCCTCCTTTAAGCTGCTTTTGTCTGATGTTGGGTCACAGCAATGAGACAAGTCACTAATGCTGTCTCAAAGCCATTATGACAAGCAATGAAGGTTGAGAACAGGATGTACCCAATTAATGTGGCTTGTTTCAGTCACATTAATATAATCCAATATACCTGGCACTCAGGGCCACAACGCTTGCTGCGGGTGGATGGTTACCTTATGACAAAGCTGTGCGTGTCAATCTCCTGCCCACAGCCACTGTTCAGCAAGACCCCCGAGTTGCCCACAATAGCACAAGTCTGGAAATGCTTATTCTTCAGCGGTGAGGTTCTGGGGAGGAGTTCATAGAGGTTCTGGGACACGTTCATTGTGCTGTCTCGATCAAAGATATAGTGAATAATGTCTCCAGGCTTCAGGGTCCCCTTAAGGACAGAAATATCCTTCTCTGCATCCAAGAACTTTAAAATTTGCTTCCTGTGAAAACCAAATGAAGAAAGTCTCCATGTTGCTAGATGTTCTGTACTGGCTCAGATGTTCTATCCCGTGTCACCCTGTAAGGATGCTGCAACCCAAAACAGTGCTGAGCACACCTAGAGCTCAATTGCCCTCAGAAATGCTCTCTAGGCTTTATAGAAGTCCCTAGAGCAGTGATTTTCAATATTCCTAATGCTGTGGTCATTTAATAAAATTCTTAATGTTGTGGTGACTCTTAACGAGAAATTTATTTTTTGTTGCTACTTCATAACTATAATTCTGCTACTCTTACATATCACAATGTAAATATCTGATATGCAGGGTATCTAACATGCCATCCCTCTGAAAAGATCAACTGCCAGAGGTGTCTCGACCCACAGGTTGAGAACCCTGCCCTACATTGGCCAGTGTTACTTAAACAGCAGAAAACATGTTTTATTGGGCAAAAGCAGCCCTATGGTCCACCCTTCATCAAACTGTCTATCTTAGGGGAACTACCATCTAACAGGAAGATCTAAAAGCATAACAAGAAGCCAGAGTAATGTATGCCCTCATTCCTCACTTGTCTCTATTTTTCCAGGAAGGTTTCTTCAGGCATGGGGACTGGGGAGGAGTTGGGAGGGGGCACAGGTAGATGAACTGTGGAACTGTTACGGGAAATTACTGCTTCCATCTGTAAGGTCCTGTGAACATGGCCTCCTGGCCTGTGCACTGGCCCATTTTGTGGACTAACTGTTATTCCTCTGGTTGCTGACTCCTGGGGTTTATGAATTGTGACATTCTGGTACTACAGAGAAGTGTTCCTCTGTGTGTATTCAGGAGAAAGTGATCAAAATACAGTTCTTTAGGTTCCAGGGTAAGTTAGCTGTAGAGGGAAAGTTCTAGAATAGCACAGGGAGAGGATGGAGTCATACCTGGAAAGGAATAGATACCTTCATGAATCACTGTGAGAATTTATTCCTAACTCAGCCTGTCCGCAGGAGCCTGAGTACTAGCTAGGAGCTCTACTTATAGGAACCTAAGGACCTATATGTAAGTTACAGGTTATTCTTCTAGGATGATACCAATAGACACATTAACATGGGAAGGAGAACTCTCACACAACCAACAACAATAGAAAAGAACCACAGACAGGTAAGGAATGCTGAAAGCGGAAAAGACCTCCCAACTGGTTGTCTAGTGCCAAATGATCAGTCTTGAAATTATATATGAATGTAAGTAACGCACAGACTGAGCAGGTTGTGTTTATACATTTAGGAAATCATTATCCATCTATCTATCTATCTATCCATCCATCCATCTATCTATCTATCTATCTATCTATCTATCTATCTATCTATTTATATATCTACACACACACACACAAACACACAGAAGTAACAACAATTAAGAAACAGAGGCCACAAGTTTGAAAGAGTGGACAGCAGTGGGTACATGAGAGAGGCTGGAGGAAGAAAAGGGGAAAAGATTTAATTATATTTTAATTAAGTTTTTAAAAGAAATGCCTAAGGGGCTAGAGAAATAGCACAGTTGGTAAAGTGTTTGTCATGAAAGTCTGACCCTCAGAACCAACATTTAAAAATCCAGGCACAGTGTTGTGTGCCTGTGATTCTAGTCCTGGAGAAGTGAAGACACACAGATCTCCAAGGCTCAAATGTTAGCCAGTCTACCCTACTCAATGGGTTCCAGGCTAATGAGAGACTCTCAAAAATCAAGGTGCACAGCTCCTGAGGAACAATGTCAGAGGTTGACCTCTGCCCTCCACAAGACATGCCTACACATAGAAGACAGACAGCACACACCTTTAGTCCCAGCAACTGGGAGGCAAAGCTAGGAGAATGTCTGAGTTCAAGGACAGACTGGCGTATATGTATATGAATATGGCATATATGTATATACACATATATATGTGGACACACACACACACATGAGAGAGGGAGAGAGAGAGAGAGAGAGAGAGAGAAAGATCCAGACAGCCAGGGCTTTCTCAAAAAGTTTCTTGAAAAACAAACAAACAAACAAACCAAAAAAAACCCACCACCACCAACAATAAAAAGACAGGATAGTGATTTCAGCCATACGGGGAAGGAGCTGCATGCTTGGATCAGCTGATCTAATTGTATCTCCTGCAGCAAGCCTCCATTAGAGAATAGTCCCAGAGCAGCTTGTTTCCATCCACAGACTGCAGGGGTGGCTTGCAAATGTGTGACTCTATCTGGATGTGCATTTGGTAACACCAAGCCTTGGGCCTGCAAAGCTTGAAGGGTATATACCCTGAGGCAAGTCCCAGGAGGTTGCACTTCTAGATACTCAGAAACTAGGAAGAATCTAGAAGCTGTAGCTCACACCCGATGAAGCTCCGATTCTGTCAGGCCCCAGGTCAGATGATTAGTGCACACCCAGGTTTGGGATGTTCTTAGAGAGCCAAGGGACAGGCAGAAGCCTTTGGGCATTGTATGATCCATCCACTAGCCACTGTACATTACTGACTGGAGTCTCCCGTAACTGTGCAGGGGGAGAGCCATCTTGGTTAAGCACTTCTTACTTCTTAGCGGGAAACAAAAGCGTTTTATTTACTATACTTCACTAAAGATTATATAACTTGACACGCTAATATGGTTTGGAAATTGCTAATATCCCTTGCAATTACTTACCCCAAAGTATTTAAAAGCAAAGAAAGCCCCCAGAAAGCTCATAAATAAATACCTCTGTGAGGGAATTAATTTCTAACTAATTATGAGAAATTACAATCAATTATTAAATATCATTCCAAATCACTTACAGAATCTTTTATTGTGAATAATCTTGGCAACTAATTGAGTAGAAGGAAATTCCTTTTCCCTCTGGGTGGAGGCATATTATTCCTTCTACAGTGGCTGGTGTCTGCAGACTCCTTATGGAAGCAATGGTCTGCTCTTCTTCACAAATGGGGTATGTGTGTGTGCATCCATGTGTGTGATTGTGTGCATGTGTGTGCACATGTGTACACATGAATGTGTATGTCTCTATACTTTTCATCTTCTTTTCAGAGTTCCTACAGAAAAGGGCCAGAAGGAGCTGAAGTAGGAAGGTTCTGGCTATAGGTGCTATAGTGGGGAACATGGAATATGGTGGCCTCCTTATAGATACGGCCAATTCCAAACCTCTGGGACCCATGGATGTGATTTTACTCAGAAACAACATTTCTCAGGATTAAGAATATTGAGATGAGATGATCTTGGATTCCCTGTGGGCTCTAAATCCAGGGACCACGTTCTGTGAGAAATGGAGGATGAGGTTATACCGACTCAGACGACAGGACAGAAGAGATAGATGTCAGTGTGATACAGTGGCAGGGATACCTGGAGCCCTGAGAAGCCAGCAGAAGCAAGAAGAAGGCTTCTCCTAGAGCTGCTGGGGCAGCACTCAGAACACTGGCTTCTAGAACCATCTAGGGGAGAATAATTGCTGTGACATTAGCTACAGGTTGGTGGGGTTTGCTGCTGTGCATCTGTCTTGTCAGTCCCTCGGAGTCCCAGATGAAATGGCGTGGCTGTTAGGATAGTGCAACAGGGGCGAGTCTCACCTAGGTGGCCCCAAAAGAGGTGCTGAGAAAGCATGGTTCCCCATGGCAATTCTTCCAGCTGGCCTCTCAGTTCCTGGGTTCCTGGATGTCAGCACTCCTTAGTCCTATGCTCTTTTTTGCCTCCCCGTCTAGAGCTGGGGGGTGGATGTGGCAACTCCCTGCCTCTTGCTACATTGTATCTTGCCCTTCACTTTTGCTTCAGCATGCTCATGCCCTGCTGGATCATCAAGCTTTTTCTCATGTGGTCCTGGCTGCAGTGTTCCCACCCCCCATTCTCTATCTTCTGTTCAATTTTCTTTCATTCCTCATCACAAATACCATATTCAGACCCTGAACATGCAGGATGCAACATGGCACACCTGACAAACTCCTACTTATCCTTCAAAACTTATTGGTATAAGCCAGCCTTTCCTAGTAGCCTTCTTGGACCCCTTAGAAAATGACTAACCCCCTTCAGTGCAATCTCCTTAGCTTCGCTTATTTGCAAGATATACTAGGTCTGGTGTGAACATCCTACTGAGTTGTCTTTACTTGTTTTTGTATGTTGCAGCCTAACATGTCTATTCATGCCAGCAGCCCTGGGCCACACAGCCTAGAGATGAGTATCTGCTGGGTCAGTCAGTCTCACAACATCATCTCAACCCAAAGTCCCAAAGACTGAAGTTATAATTCCTTTCCATGTCCACCACCCAAGGATGATTGCTATCTGAAGGCGCCAGAGCAGGACAAAAGCTTTCCTCTGGCTTAGATAGGTTGCTTGTTGGTCCAAACTCTGGATCTCTCAGCTATAGTTGTGTGTTCTCAGGTGGCAAGGAGGTAGGATTTCATTCTACAAGGGCCATCGGCAGTGCAGACAGGTAAAGGACTGTCACAGAATGGGGACACAAGTATCGGGTAGAGACAAACAAGAAGCAGCTATTTATGTCAGAGAAAGAGGCACTTGTGACCTTTTGCGGCCTAGAAGCAGAGCTCCTGGCATGAACTGAGGACCCTGTGGGGTAGGTTCACCCGTGTCCTCCCTTTGTCCAAATAACTACATATCCATATAGGGCATGTGGCATATTTAATTGATCATTTAATAGATAAAACCTGTTTCCTCAGAAGGGATACATTTTATTTCTATCCTGGCTTCTTTAAATAACAGAGAGCAGCAGTTTGGTGGCTCATGGTAAAGAAGTCCAGGCCTGCCCCTTTCTCTCTTGGTCTGTAGTGACCAACCAATACCTGATCCTCAGAGAGAGCGTCTGGTTGTGTCTCCATTTGGACGAGGCTGGCTGGATGCTGTGCTTAAGGCTTTCATTACTTCTGTCAGCAACAGCTGGCGATGAAGAGCCATTTATTACAACTTCAGCTCTGGAAGGGGGGGAAAAAAAACGAAGGTAGACATGATCTGTGAGCCTGCCCATGACACGTCTAATAGTTCTGTTTTTGCACAGGCTTGAATGTAAACTTCACAAGAGCAAAATTGCTGTTATTACCTGAGAAGGGAAGTCTATTTATCTTCTAGAACGCACGAGCTCTCTCCCTCAGGAATAGCCTATAGACATTGGTTCTTAGAAACAGGAAGTGGAGTTCTACAATTGCTCTTCCTTCTCTCCCATCTCTGCTTCTAGGGAAATAGGCACTGTTTGCCAGGACAGTACAGTTTCCTTTCTTAGCCACAGTGAAGACTGCTCACAAGGGGAAATCATAAACTACTACATGCAGGCCTACAAGCTTAACAAAGCTAGCTAAGACCACAGAGGTCATGTCCTTGTAGCCTGTGGCTTCACCCTTCTTCCCTCCTTTCTGCCATTTTCTTCCTTTTAAAACTTTTTCAAATTGTGTGTGTGTGTGTGTGTGTGTGTGTGTGTGTGTGTGTGTGAAAGTGAGAGGACAAGGGGCAGGACTCCATTGACTTCTTCCACCATATGGGTATACGGGTCCTGGGGATTGAACTCAGATAGTCAGCCTTTGTGGCAAGTGCCTTTGATCACTGTGCCGTATCACTGGTCCCCCCATCACTATATTTGCTGATAGAAAAGCATCCACCTATGATAGAATTATCAGTCTTGTATCTACATGACTTCAAGTGGGGGATTTTACTCATTTATTTCTCCATTTCATAATGGTCTAACATAGCAGGTATCTAGTAAGTAACCACTTGCTGAGTTTGACATTGAAATTGGTCCTGAGAAGCCTGGCATGGAGGAAGGAGCTAGCTGGCTTTGTATTCCTGAAGCAGATCACAATGCTGGATACAAACTCTCTTTCTGTCTGACTCAGGGACAGCAGGGCTTTTTGAACTCAGACACTTGAAATATATGCTAGTAGGTTTCTAAGAAACCAGGCTACACTGATATCTTTGAAGACAGTGTAGAAGCCAGTCTGCCTCCTGCAAATGCACAGAGATACATGTGGGTCATGTCCCACGCTGCCTTTTGTCTAGCTGGAAGCACATTCTCCCTGTTAGAATATTAAGTGGGTTTGTAATGCTGAATGCTATATAGCCTTTGAGAGTTGAAACCAAACACCTCTGTCCTCTACATTTACCTTGGAATAACCAAGTTCAAAAAGATAAAATCCTGTTAGGGATGCCTGAACTCAACACTCTGTTTTGCTTTATTCAGGTAGAGAACAAATTCTTTTAGGGTCCACCCTGTGTGGCACACTTGGCCCATCTGCTCACCTCCATCTCTCCCTAATTTCTTCCTCCTTTGCTTTTTAGCATTTGCCTTGTAGCTTTGAAGAGGCTAGACCACATAGCTTTGCAGAAGATAGACCATGAAAGGATTCAGAGTATGGCTGATATACTTCATCTAGTACACAGGCTTAGAGGAACTTACAGAAGAAAACAGAAAGCCCAAACTTTGGAATTTTATGGTTTCATCAAAGAAAGCTGAATGTGTCATGCAGAGGGTTCTGCAAGCTGGGCATTCATGAGAAATCCCCGTACCCCTCTGGTCCACAGTTTAGATCTTTAAAGAAAGAAGGCATCTAAGAGGAACATGCTGAGCTCTGAGGTTTTGCAGTTCTTAAAGGGCTACTGCTGTTTCCTACCACTGCCCAGGGCTCCAGGAAGGCTAGTATGACTGCATCCTCTCTGTCTTCTGTGTGTGTGTGTGTGTCTGTGTGTGTCTGTGTGTGTCTGTGTGTGTCTCTGTGTGTGTGTAAGCCAAATGAGGTTGTTGGGTATCTTCCTTAATTTTCTTTATCTTATTTTTTGAGGCAGTGCCTCTCACTGAACCTGGAACTCTACAGTTCAGTTGGACTGTCTAGGTAACCAGCTCCAGAGACCTATCTGTGTCTGCTTTCCAAGTGCTAGGATCACACGTGTGCACCTCTATAACTGGCTGGAATTTTGTTTTTGTTTAATATGGCTCCTACAGATTGAACACATCTCCTCGAGCTTGTACAGAAAGTACTTTACCCACTGAACTATCTACCTAGCCCTGGTACTTACTGCCTGCTTGCGTGTGGTGAGAGGCAAGAGCGGTAAACTCAGGACCATGAGTACTGCTGTCACATCCTAAGACTCCCCAATATTCACTGCAACTTACATTAGTAGGAGTGAGTATTAGAAATATCTTCCTGTTGGAGTTGACATAGTCTTTCTAAAAACATCATGGCTGGCATCTCATGGATTTGACCCCTGGTGATAGTGATATTCCCCAGGAACTGGGCATTTTGCATGGCATCAAGCACACTAAGGAAGAAAGCTTCTGCCGAGTATGGATTCATGAAGGCTTGTAGTGGGGACCTGCTCAGATATGTGTAGGTGAGATCTCCAGACTTCTCTTGGGTACAAGGTGGTAAAAGAAGTGAAGGATCCAGGCACTGGTAATGATAACATTCTGGTCCTAAGTCTTAGCTATCCTCTCTTACATAGCTAGCCTTGCTGCTGAACTTCACCTGTGTGGATATCTAGGTAGGGGGTATGGCAAGATTCCTTTAGGTTTCTTGATTCTGCCTTCATGTCTATACAATAAAGAAAATGGCTTAACTATCCACAGGGACTACCTCTGTTTACATGATTCATATGTTTTGTGCTATACAAAGTCAGCTGGACTACTGAAGGAGATTAATTCTCTTCTATAAATATGCCCGTTAGGGCTCAGAACATCTCAAACACTACAGGTACATTTTGGGACTAAGTTGCTTCACTTTTGAACTCTTGAACTTCACTCTCATTCACCAGTCTTTGATGCTACCAATGCATCTATTGATAGCACCAAGCATCTGATGCATGCGTTGATCATCTCATAAGCTGGCTACATAAAGCCTTATAGTCTGTAGTTCTAAGTGGCTGCTTTATTAATCTAATTGCATGGGATACTAAGACCTAGAGAGTAAATTTACTTGCCTGAAGCCCTACCTAGAAAACTCAGCGTTGAATCCAGGGCTGCCTGGCTTCCAAGACTGCTCAGTTCTCAGACTCAATCTGGTGGTGCCTCCTCAAGTTACCATGGAAATGTAGGTTTTGTGGGCAGGGTCTCCTGTCTCCAAAAGGGGACATTTTTCCATAGTAGGACAGAAAGAAGTATAGGGACATGTGGCTTTCTTTATTTCGGCTGTGTTTGTGTTTTAGCCAAAAGATACATATCATTTGAAGTGCCATATGGTTGAGGCCATTAGAGCTGTAGAAACAATGATGGCGAGAACCGTCTCCCGCCAGTTACACAGGGTCAAGATCAGACATACTTTACAGGTCAGATATGGTCCAAAGACCTAAAACATATGGAAGAATGATGAACTCAGTCTCTGAATGTTGTGGACTTCTCATTCCCAGCAGTATCAAAACAGGACATTGAGGAAGTTAAACAAGGGCATCAATTTGAACAATTTGTTTATGTTTAAGGTCTCACTACTTGCCTCCCTGTTTCTTAGCTTGGGCTTTGAGACAGTAGTCAGAGCTGTGGTATACTCATCATTTTGTGGAGAATGGAGAACTAGAAGCATGGGGTGTCTTCAGTGAATCTGAGTTTAAGCATCTGCACCAATCTGCCCCATAGCCGAGGACTGTCCCAAACGCTTCCAGTTATACTATGTAAGAGTGCTCTTTCAGAATTTAGAGTGCACATCCAATAATTAGAATTAACATTACTTAGTTGACTCCCTATGTATTTTAAGATGGCTCAGCAAAGTTCTCAAATGCTTTCTTTCTTCCCGTCTCAATCCCTAGACAAGCCATCAACTACAATGAAATTGAATTAAAGTCCTAGCTTGCTTGAGGGGCTCTACTGCTCAGCAAAAATCCAGGTTACAAGTAAGTTGGTGGTACTTCAAGCTCTACAAAGTGAGTGGGCTCTTTTCCAGACAGTAACTTTCACCCATCTGTATTTCCCATCTCTGCAACCTCTCTAGCCCCATGGACCATTTCATGTGATCTCCCATTGACAGCTCCCCTCAAAAGTGATTAAGGAAATGCAAAACCAAAGAAATGAAACAGATCTATTTGCTAAGTAAGAAGGGCACCATCCAGCAAAGAGGAGAAGCAGATTAATAGCTGCCTTACAGCAAAAACAAATGAACACAAAATCTAATTTACAAACCTATTAGATTTGCTATGTAAGCTGTTCACAGCTGATCTGATTGTACCTCTGCCTCCAGAATTCCTGCAAGACAAAGGAAATGCATTATTTATAAACACAGCTCTTCCTTGCAAAGCCCTCTTCAATCACCAGGAGACCCCAGAGCTCACCTGGGGGACTCCAGAAAGAAAACATCTTACGCTGAACTTTCCATAAAGAGCCATGTCTTGGTCTCAGCCATAGCCCAGGAATTTCATGGCGATTTGGGACTCTCAGATCCTTCCATGTCTCAGTTGAACACTTCAAATCGAGGCACCCATTCGAGACTGGTAATGGACCCCTCTGGAGGCAGTCTGCCTTGGCTAACCCACATGATGACACGATTCAGTACAAGGTAGCTTTTGCACCAACGTGACTTCGTTATCCTTCCCTCTCCTCTCGTGCCTTCTTTCATGGGTGGTGAGATATTGTTCTTCATATTTACCCTAAACTGAAGACACCAGCAATTCAACGAGATTAACTCAGCAGTACCCCTAGCCAAATGTGGCAACAATTTACTCTTTAGAGGCAGGATAGAGAACACTAATAGTGTTGCTGTGTGGAATGGAAGAGGCAGGAGGCAAGTGAAGAGTGAATGGGATTCTTTGTTTTGGAGAACAGGCTCTTGAAACGCTCAAGACTTTTGATCCATTTCTTATTCAGTTGTCAGACTCTATCCATTGGCCACACAGCTTCATCCTATCTTGCTATTGTATTGGCTGGGAATGCATGAATGTGTGTCCTTGGCCCCTTGCTTTGTGCCTGTGTTGTAGAAAAGTTATATACGTCTAATTATTTTTATTCATTAAAGAGCCACCAGATTTCTAGGATATGTGATTTTTGTGTTTTACTTGTAATTTAAAGGTTCTATGGAACCCTTCAGAGAAGGGGTTGGTATACAGCGAAGAGTTAACACCCCCAGTGAGGCTATGCATTTGGGGAAACTATCATTAAATGAGGAGTCTCTGGGAAGAGGTTATGGCAGAGCAGTGCACTGAATGTATGTATATATCACATATGTGCATACACACACACACACACACACACACACACACACGATCTGCTGAAATACAGTTTCAACCTTACTTAATGACAGTCAATAGTCTATTTCATAGGCACATAATTGGAGGCAGCAAGAGGCTCTTTAGAATGTCTCCGCCATCAAGTTTCACCCCTCTAAGCTAGTTCTTTATGACACAGAGTATCTTACTGCCTATTCTAATTTAATGTCTAGTATTTAATTGATTGATTAGGTTTTTTTAGTCCCTCCACTTTCCTTGGAAGGCAGACATCTTGTCTTTCTGATTTGGCTTCTGGTAACATCTCCCAGGTCCCCATCTGAATCATCTCTGCCTGACCCCAGGGGCTTTATTTGGTGTGCTATTCCTATATATCACCATGCCTTCACATCTTCCCCAGACCCCCGCCCTCAAAGCAGCTCTCCTCAGGGAAAGAAAGAGTTCTTGGGCTAGATAGAAAGTCAAACATGGCAATTTAAAGTGCAGTGAGAGAGAGTTCAAGACTAACGGGAGGTTAATAAAACAAAAGAGGCTGTCTAGAAATACCATATGTAAAAAATTGATACGTGATTTTTTTAAAAGCATTATCAAAGAGAAATTAAGTAAATGGTTTGGAAGAGTTGCCTAACAATCTTAGAAGAAGTAATTTGAGCATCTTCCTGTGGATAGCAAAATGGACGTCAGGTGGGTTTAGCTGGCTATTGTAGTTTGCATCCTGTTTCTGTGAAAAAACATTCACCTAAAACAACTAAGGTGGAGAAAGGGATTTATTTTTTCTTACAGCTCCCAGGTCACGGAGGAAAGCTGAGGCAGGGACTGAAGGCCCTGGAGTTACTGTGAGTAACTGTGGCTGGCCCTCTGTGGCTTTCTTACGTAACCCAGGACCATCTACTTGCCCAGGGGTAGCACTATGCACAGTGAGCTGGGCCTTCCTCTCAATCATAATCAGGAAAGTGTACTGCACGCTTACCCACAGGCCAATCTGAAGGAAGGTTTTCTTAATTGAAGTCCCTCTTCCTGGATGACTCTAGTTTGTATTAAGTTGACAAAAGTAACCAGCACACTAATGTTCCCCAAACCAGTAATACTAGCATCTCTATAACCAATTTCCTTTATCATCTATGAATACTATTTTTTTTAATTTAAACTTTAAAATGGATGGATCTTTAAAAATGCACCTTGTTACTAAACAAGACCATCCAGAAAACAGAGGTATGATGTCACAGCCAGGTACTTATTTACAAAAACCACAAAACCATCACTAGAAAAGTATTTATTAGAGGAATTCCTGAAATCATCACCACAGGGAATAGTGGGCATACTTGCATCTCCTTCGGGAAAGACTACATAAAAGAGGAAAAGACTTACAAGAAAAAGCAAACCTGAGATCGGGAGGGTGTGTGGTAGATTGGGTTGCCAGGAGTCAGAGTGGGGAGCAGAATGCTGGTGGACGTGATCTAAATACATTGTATTTATGTATGAAATTACCAACCTATGGCTAACGACTTAAATAAACATAAAAAATGGGTTAAAAATGGAGGGTTCCGGAGTGTGTGTGAAGAGTATGCAGAAGAGATAATAGGTTCTGGAGAAAGCTCTGCCTTTATCAGAATCTACAATGCTGCTTATTCAAAATGCAAACCCAGCTCACGGGGTGGGGGTGGGGGTGTGAAGTGGGCTTTCAGCAAACTTACAAGGGCTCCAGGTGAGGAGAAAGCTGCATCTCATTTAACTTTTAAATCTCATTCATTCAAATAACATTTTTTTTTTTGAATAACATCACAGTGGGGTTGCTGGCAAGGCTGAACACACATAGTTCCTGCCCTCATGAAGTTCCGTTTTAGGGATATCACAAGGATTCTTTCTCTCTCTTTATTCTCCACATTGTCTTAAGTTCCCAGTTTACACACACACACACACACACACACACACCCCAGGAATAATGTTTTGTGTTCATGGGTCCTATGTCTGTGGGTTTTCTGTGGGTTCAACCAACTTAGGACGAAAAGATACTTAAAAATTTCATGTCTACTGGAGCTGAAGAGACTTTTTTTTTTTTCTTGTGGTAGCCCAACAGTATACAATAGCATGTCTATGGTTTTAGAGATTAGCAGTAGTGAATTCAAAGTACATGAAGGATGTGCATAGGTTGTAGGCAGATACTGCACCACTTTATATAAAGGGTTTGAGTGTTTGTGGACTTTGGTGTCTGTGGAGAGTCCTGCAGTCATTCACCCATGATTACTGAAGACTGAGTATGTTCATCGTGCCCATTGTGATGCCTTCATATATGTATACATTATAAAACAATTAAGATAATTCACATACCCATTACCTCAAATCATCTTTTTTTTTTTGTAAGAACACAGACCAGCCTGATAGCAATTTGCAAGTATATATTATTGTCTCTTATTATCATTTGAGCAAAAATTTTGACATGTGTGTGATCCTTCTGCACTAGCCTCCTGAGTAGCTAGGACGACAGGCAAGAGACACTGTGCTTAGTTACGTATGCTGTTAATTGTAGTCACCATGCTACAAAATAAAGCTTCGAAATTCCCTAACTGCTCTTAGACCAACGTCTCCCTCCTCTGTCCCCAGCCCCTGACTGACAGGTTTAGAGGGACCAAATACTTTACTAACAGCAGCTCCCAGCCTTCCTCCTTTTCTGCCTCAGGCAGGTCCCAGAGAACATGGAATCCTGCTGACTTTAGCCATCCATCAAATCCTTTGTTTTTACTTATCAATCCTCCCCGTAACTCCGGACTCCCTGTCCTTGACACTCCTGACAGTCAGTACTTCTCTTTGTTGGCCAGGCTAGGGGTGGAACGGCTATCTCTATGTTGTAGCACACCCCGACTTTTTTTTTCTTTTTCTTTTTTTTTTCTTTTTTTTTTTTTTTTTTTGAGACAGAGTCTCAGTGTGTGACTCTGGTTGTCCTGAGATTCATCACTTAGACCAGTTTGGCCCCAAGCTCACAGACATCTCCCTGCCTCTGCCTCAATCACACCTTGCTTCTATCTACTGCTTTCTAACCATAGACTTCTTCCTCATCTTCAAGGTATGATAATCAAAAATGTTTCCAACTATTACTAACGTCCCCTGGGGTGTGGAGCAGGGACTTGCCTCTAGCCTGGAGCCTGTTCTGTGACTATTGTTTTTAGTCTAGTTTTTCCCACTCTCTGCTTCCATGCTAACCCCCAAGCCCGACAGCTGGGCCTCCCTCAGAACTCCCTTGGACTTCCATCCACCCTTTCCTTCTCTTAGAGAACAGGTGTTTCTTTCCCAGCATCTGTCCCATCATCTCAAAGTCTGACCCCTCAGTCTACAGTTGAGAGGTTAAGGCCTGCATTTTTGTTCCAGTTTCAGCTTCCCTGGCTTCTGGACCCACTGCAGCCTGTGTCCCTTAAAGATAAATTAACCTTGCCTTTTATTTCCCATATTCTGATGCTTTAACATTTGGGTCTTGCTGTCCCTGTAGATATCATCCCTCCTAGGGTTAACTAAGCCTAGGTTAACTAAGTCAAGGCTGCATGGGCGTTCACCCTTCAAGGACCACCCAGCCATGACATAGCTCACATGCCATCACCTTATTTATGGAGGTCTTGCTAAAGGCCATTATTCCTTTGCATAGTAACTCTAAGGCCAGATACGAAGTAACCAAGACCATATTCTATACCCCATGGTCTATAGAAATTATTGGAACTAGACTGTGCACCAGCCTTGCCCATCTTCTTCTTACAGAAATCACATGAAATGTTCTTGGCACTCTTCCTCTCACTCTCACTAACTGGTTCCAGCCTTTCTCATGTGCCTCTACTCTATGGTGTGGCATGTGTGCACTCTCTCTGTAGGGACTATTAACATATCAAAACATTTAATAACATAAATAGGTTGGAGCTTTGTCCCGGTTCACTTCTGTAGCTCATAGAGTGCCTTGCCTCAGAGCTTAGTGAACTAAGTTAGACTCTCATCCTAGAAGTCTGCACACCCGATGCTATACCTCATTATACCCATTCCAGATACTGTGTTGCCATAATTCTTAGGGCAGGGCATCGCTCACAGGAAGAATGAAGGTATACAGCTTTAGAAGGCAGAACACAAACCACGAGGGATTTGTCTTTGTTTTCTGATTACATTTTTGCCCCAAATGTTACTAAAGTAAA
Organism: Grammomys surdaster; assembly: GCF_004785775.1. NCBI lineage: Eukaryota > Metazoa > Chordata > Mammalia > Rodentia > Muridae > Grammomys > Grammomys surdaster. Next base: position 1,678,010 of record NW_021604712.1, on the reverse strand, counting down.
CTAATACTTGCTGAGTTAAGGGACAAAACATGATGATTGGGTGAAAATTTTGCTGAAAACAACCCACAAAGTGAATTACAAAACCACATATGCTTAGACTACCCAAATTGAGCAGTCACAACATGCCCCTTCCCTGTGAAAGCACTTTGCATTCCAGAAATCCTCTCAACAGAGCCCTCGATACCAGCAACAGCGAGTGTCTGTTTGATCTTTCTACAGTTTTCTCAGCCGTAATGGTGACAAAGTTGGGCTGCTTGAAAGTTTTGCAGTTTAGGAAGTGTTTCCTGCACAACATCTGTGATATTCTCCCCGAGAAGAGCACACAGTAACTAAGACAAGAGAGATGCTAACAAAACACAATACAGCCACATGCAGTTGGATCTGTTTTTGGTGAAAAGCAACCAGCAAAGATGAACAAGAAATTTCTGCTCACCTGCATCAGAACCAGATTATTTTTAAATATTTATTTTTAAATTATTTAGTTTTTGAGACAAGGTCTCACACAACCTACTCTATGTACCTGGCTATGTACCCTGGGTTGATCTTGAACTCCCTATCCTCCTGTGTTATCTTCTCGAGTGCTGGGATTGCAGGTGTACCTCACACACTAATTTCTGTAGTGTTAGCAGCTGAACCCAGAGCATCACGCGTGCTAGCAAATATTCTGCCAACCAAGCTACAACCGCAGCCTAAAATTTTTCAAATTTCTTGTTAACGGGGATTTTTTTTTTCCAATAGACAAACCACAAATGTATAGTTAGTGAGATACAGTGTGCTGCTCTGATATGTGAACATCAGGCTCCATTGTTTATACTGAGTCATGCCCAGCGTCTATCTGTGTTAGGATTTCCCACATTTGCAGTTTCTCACCAGAGAGTTGAGCTCAGAAAATGAACTTCCAGGAGCTGACAGCTTTAATTAAGAGTCTGGACCCAACTTAAACAGTTGATTAATCTTGAGAGTAGAAGATTAAACTGAAGAGCGACTCATGAATTTGTAGGTGCTTCACATTGTTGGGAGGATACTGAATGCTTTTTTTCCAAGTCATAAAACCCACTGAGCTCCTACCTGCTGATTCCTGGGTGTACATTAATATATGGTCTTATGGGCACATGATCGGGAAAGAGGTGAGGGAAGGGACAATTTTGAATCAGTCACATGAACAGACCTGGGGCTCCTACTAAGGGTCAAGTGAGGGTTAAAGATGCTCTTTCCTCTGTCTACCTAAAACCTACCATATTTGTCATTTCAGCAACAGCACAGGGATACTAAAGCACTAATAATGTTGTCACCTGTCACCATCATCCACCCCCAGAATGTCTCGTCCCAAAGAGAAACTACATTCAATAAGCAGTCATTCCTGTAACTTTGATTCCATTGTCTGCCTTTAATATCATTATGACTCTGCCTATTCTAGATATTTCAGGTGGCTAGAATCACACATCTGGCTTCTTTGACTTCATGTCATGTTTTCAAAGTTTATCCACTTCCTGGTGTGCCAATGAGATCTGGCATTTGATGGCACAGTTCTGGGAAGCAGGACATCACAAAGATGCTCTTTGACTTGAGTGTGATGGTTCAAGGGCTCCATTGCCCAGAGTTTTCTGAGTTAATTAACAACAGATTTAGCTCTGTTGCCAGTCTCTGTCTTCTTAAAGGCTGGCTATCCTTGCTCAAATAATCTTCCCAGACAGATTGATTTAGTAAGATCCTTAGCACCACGTTAGCAACCACAATTACATTGCTTACTCTGAGTGGGAGGTGGTTCATGTATGTTTGGCTGGAGTCTTTGTACTTTGGTTTGGGATGGTCACATCAAGAAGAATGGCTACCATCTGGGTATGACCTGCACTAGAGGAGACTTTTCTCAGCATTCCAGTCATTCTGGTCCAAGGCATCTTTGGTAGTCACCACTGGAGAATCCTGTCTGCCAGCTAGACTGTACTGATGTAACTGCTGGGATCATCAGGAGACAATACATTCAAGGTTTCCCTTCCTAATCTCTAAGATGTGGAGTGTCCTTGCCCTTTGCCACCCTAAAAGTGGTACTGGGGAGAATGCTTAGTAGGTAAAGTTCTTGGCACACAGCCATAAGAATCTGAGTTCAGGTGCCCAGAACCCACACAGAACCAGATTCAGTACTGTATGTCTGTAATCTCAGTTCTATCAAGAGATAGACGGTAGAGACTGGAGGGTGTCAAGAAGCGTGCAGGCCAACAAGCTTGGCATAGGGAGCAGTGAAGAAGCCACTCTATCTCAAAACAGTGGAAGGCAAAGACCAAGTCCTCAGATGGCCCTTTGACCTTCACAGGTGCACTGTGGTACAGGAGTGGCCCTCACCTCACATTGTAGTTGGCTTTTCCGATCACATTCCAAGTCACCTCTAAGATATTTTATCCTCTAGGGCATGAGTCAGCTAATTTCTCCTTTAAAAAGCCAGATAGGAAGTATTTTAGGCTTTATGAGTCAAGAGGAAAAATTAAAGATATGCACACCCTTTAGAAATAAGAGAGAAAAAAATTTCCACAAATGTTTTATTGATGACATTTAAAAATATAATAATTCAGTAGAATTTTTTTACTCAAAAGCTTCATCAGTCTTCTGATGAGAAGAACGTAGTTCTTTGGGGGAGGCAGAATGGATGGGGTTTTGCTTAATTCAAATGTACTGTACTTGCCATTACTATGGGCAGGAGGTCTCATTCTCCTATTCTGTTTCTCTGAACTTCTGAGATCCTTTATCTTTCTTTCTGTGAACTCATGTGTTACCTTAATCTTTCTTTTGGAACTCATGCTTTGTCCTTACAGCCACGGGGAACTTTTCCTATGGGGAAGAGCAAGGTCACAGGTAAAATCCCACAGGTCTGATTTCTACATCAACTAATCATTAGTTGTTTGATCTTAAATTGTCACTTGGCCTATCTAGAAGCTTCTATGTGCTTCTTTTATGGAATGAATAATAGTATCTGGTTGGTATGGTTATTGAAAAGATTATGTGATCTAATGCAAAGATCCAGAAAGTGTAGAACACACTGCACATCACTGAAAAGCAAGAACATTCTTTTGATTACTTTCCACTCTCTACCTAAGGACCATCCAGTGTAGTGATTTGAATAAGAATGGCCCCATAGAATCGGACATTAGGTTAGAACAAAGAAATAATTTCAGGTAGGAATCTAAATCTTAGGCTAGAACAAAGAAGTAATCTCAGACAGGGATCTACATTTTAGACTAGAACAAGGAAGTAGGCTTCAGACATGAAAATGACTTTGGGCTAGGACAGGGAAGTAGGCTGAGATACTTTGGTCATCCTGATAAACCCTTAGAAACAGTGATCACAGGAGTGTTCACATAACTGGGTTTAATGCTTTGCTTGTTCTTTGAGTATTTGTGTTTATTGTCTTGCTTGTTCCTTGACTATTTGCATCTACTGTATTGCTAGACCCTCAACCTAGAACTGACCTTAATACATGCATATAATTAAAATGGTATAAAAGCAAAAAGGAGGAGAAGGGATGGGATAGGGTGTTCTAGGGAGGGGAAATGGGGAAACGGAATGACATCTCTATTGTAAATAAATAAAATATCCAATAAAAATTAAACAATAAACAAAAACAAAACAAACAAACAAACAAACAAAAGAATGGCCCCATAGGCTTATATATTTGAATGCTTAGTATTAGGAAGTGACAGTACTTTAGAAGAATTAGGAGGTGTGGTCTTGTTAGAAGAGTGTCACTGGGGGTGGGCTTTGAGATTTCAAGAGCCCAAGCAAGGGCCAGTGACTCTCTTTTCCTACTGCCTGAGGGACCAGATATAGAACTCCTAGCTACTTCTTTTTGTTGTTGTTGTTGTTTTGTTGGTTTGTTTGTTTTGTTTTGTTTTGAGACAGGTTTCTCTGTGTAGCCCTGGCTGTCCTGGAACTCACTTTGTAGACCAGGCTGGCCTCGAACTCAGAAATCCGCCTGCCTCTGCCTCCCAAGTGCTGGGATTAAAGGCGTGGGCCACCGCTGCCTGGCCTTGCAGCTACTTCTCCAGCACCATGTCTGCTTATATTCCACCATGATGACGATAAACTAAATTTCTGAAACTATAAGCAAGCCCCAATCAAATCCTTTCTTTTATAAGAGCTGCCTTGGTTATGGTGTCTCTTCAGAGAAATAAACAATGACTAAGACAGAAGTTGATACTAGGGAGCTGACCAGATTTGATCTGCTAGCTCTAGAATATTGTTGATCCCTATTTTAGGATGTAAGGTACTCCTGATAGTTTAGGAGACATCTTCGCCACGTTTCCTTTCTTATGCTTATATGTGGTATCTACAGGTCTCACATAGGTCATGACCTCTAGCAGGGCAGATCATCACAATTGTGGAAGCATCACAGATCATGCTGGAATTGGTCAGTGACTGTAGGAGGATGCAGAGTGACAGCATGAGACATTCCTCCTACAGGTTCACTTTCACAGGAAGCAATAAGATTTGCTCTTGGTGTTACCCATGTAGATTGGCAGTTTTTTCTCTTTATTGGTTCTCTGTACAATGTGCTCACCCATATTTGGGACTCCTTTTCTACACAGCAAGCCTTATTATGGTAGGAAGCGCTTAACTCTTATAGGTATAGAGGATGTCTATATGCTCCATGGGACACAGAAAAGTTGGTGATGTGTGTACATGTCACTGGGCAGTGTTGCTTCTTTAATAGTTGCTGTAAGGTTGCTGGCTGGGCTTCCAAGGGTGTGGTTGAGACAGAGGTTAACTCAGTTAATAGGGCTGACTATCTTCTCTGCCCATGACCTCCCTTCCACTTCTAATCACTTCCCTTGCTATCCCTTCTCCTATTTTAAACACTAGCTTGATTTGATGTATACATTTACTTTGATTTCAGCCAACTTTCTTCTTGTCAATCAGTTTCCCTCGGTGTACAAGAAGGTACTAGCTCGCTCCTGGCTTTCCCCTCTGCTTAAGTTCAGAAAACATCCCTGAGACCTTAGAGCTTTGATTATGTTCCAGCCAATTTCCATAAGCTTTATAGAAAAGCACTTATAGGCATCTGCACATCAAAATGCAAGTAAACAAGCCTCTTGGATGCCAGCATTTCACACCAGGCTTATTCCCCATCTTTCCTCTTCCTTACCTCTAATGAGGGGGAGACAATATGATTTATCACTTCATGCCAGAATGTTTTCAGTGTGAATGGAGGCACAGACCTGAGAAGCTGCATAAACTGGTGTTACCAATTCACAGGGGACTTGACCTTCAAATCTTTAAGGGAGGCAGTCTCTATACATAGCTATCAGTTAAAGTCCCTACAGTTCAAAGGCCCAATTAACAGCACTTAAAACTCAAAGGTGTATGCACCTATGTTAATAAATGAACTGGAACTCATGAAAAGCTAGTAGAACAAACAAAAAAACATTTTAGTTTTATGTGTGTGTGTGTGTGTGTGTGTATGTGTGTGCTAGTATGCATATGAACATATGGGTGTCCACTCAGGCTGGTAGAGGGCATTGGATCCCAGGGAGCTAGAGTAACAAGCTGTGGGTCACCTACTATGGGTGCTGGGAACCAAACTCTGGTCCTCTGTAAGATCCAGAAGTGTTTTAAACCACTGGGCCATCTCCCTAGCCCCAATGACTTTTAAATGTAAGGTATTATAGTTTGACTATTAAGTATGTTCTACAGGTTCATGTGTTTTATTGCAAGTCCCCAAATGGTGGTGACCCTTTATGGAAGGTGAACCTTTGGGAGGTGGAGCCTCAGGGGTGGAAGTGGGTCACTGGGAGGAGTGCCTTGCAGTTTTATAGTTTATCCTCATTTCTGACTGCTTCCTGACAGGGAAGGCAATGTGACCAGCTGCTTCCTGTTCCCAAGCCTTTCCACCATAAACAGCTGTGTTCCCACTAAACTGTGAGCCAAAATAAACCCTACCTTCCTTAAGTTGTTTTATTTTATTTTATTTTCACATATATGGTCACAGCATCAAGAGCAAGCAACAGTGTTTGTGCTCACAAAGCCTCTTCTGAGTTCATACATTCCTCTTCTCTACAAGTCCGGGCCTTCTGCCCTGCCTTTCTGTTCTCGCCTTTTTGAAGCAAGGTGCTCTCTACACTCCGTTCTCAGTGTCCCCACCATACATCATGGACAAACAAAGCTCTCTGGCCTGGCTCATGCCAATATTGTCATGAGAAGTATACTTTGTATACATCCAGTGTGTCCCAGGAAGATCTGGGGAAGACATGAATCAAAAGAGTTGCAGGTGTTTCTCTTCTCTAGGGAAGCCTCAGCCTCCTAGAGCAGATCTTGGAGATGAAGGATGGAGAAACTAGACATACTCCCATCTTCTTCCACCTGCATCCACCAGGCATGCTCTGGACCTGGTGCTTTGTGCTAGCTGTGCTTCACCTGGGATGTTTGCTCCAGAGAGATCCCCGTGGGACGCTTCCTCATTTCTGAAATCTTTGTGCAAATGTCATCTGTGTAGCAAGCCCTTTCCCGACCATCATTAAAAATAGCATCAACTTCCTCTTGTATTCCACTGTGGTTCTCCTCACTCTCCACCTTTTTATCTTATCTTTTAATCACCACACTCATTTATTAAAGGTACCATTTTGCACTACAGTGTTAACTCTGTGATGGAAGCTTGTGTCTGCCTTCATATTGTCACCTCCTGTGGTGTTGGGTACATTGTATGTGTAGTTCAATTAATATTCATTCATAGAAGGACTCAACCTCCCACCTTTCTCTTGTTACAACAGAGGGACCAGCTGTCTCCTAATCCAAAGCCAGTGCCTTCACCTATATTCTGACTTGTATTCCCTTCTTCCTTGAGGCTATTCTATCCACCGTTGTCTTCCCTCTTCTGTGAACTCAACAATCCCCACTAGTGGCATACTTTTGCTATGTATCATAGAGCCCCTGAAAGTCAGTCTCTGTTCCACACATGTTACCTTACTTCACAGTTGCCTCGCTATAGCCCTATATGGAAGTAATGAACATCCATTTCTACACAAGAAGAAGTTGAGGCACAGAGAAGGTAAAACTGTGATCAGAGCCACATGGTAAGTGAGGACCTCAGGATTTGAACCCAGAAACCTAGGTGAAGAGCCTAGCTCTGAATTACTTTTATGCTTCAGGCTCACACTCATCCATTATCCTGTAGGTATATATTCACTTAATCTTGCTTTACTCTTAAGAAGCCCTTACTTCCCCTCAGCCGATTCTATATTTCTTCACACTACTTTGCAACTGTTCTCAAACTCTCATCTATATCAGCTTTCTCTTTCTTTCTACCCCGTTCTCTGTTTGTCCCACTTTAATCTGCCTTACTTCTATTCAAAGAATTCTTCTTGTTGGACTGCCTTGCAATGGCATTTCTCAGTCATTACCTGTGTTAGTTTGCTTTTTTTATCACTGTGGTAAACAGCATGACCAAAGGCAACTTGGGGAGGAAAGCACTTACTTGGCTCACGGTTTATAGAGAACCTCAGAGGACGTTGCAGCAGGAAACTGGAGGCAGAAACTGAAGCAGAGACCATGGAGGAAAGCTACTTATTGGCTTGCTTATTGCCTGCTTTCATATACAATCCAGGACCACCTGCCCAGACATGGTACCATCAACAGTGGGCTGGAACCTCCCACATCAATCTTTAATCAAGAATTGGAATGCCCACATGCCAATCTGACAGAAGCATTTGAGACAAGGTTCCCTTTCCCAAATGACTGTAGCTTGTGTCAGGTTGACAAAAATTGAGCAGCGTGCCATCTTACTCAGCCTCCATCGGTATGTGCCAGTGGTAGCTACTTCTCTTTTACTGGAGAGACTATTGTGGGTTTTCTTGGTGTCTTCCTTACTTTCTGCCTAGCTTACTGGGTAGCCCTGAATAGTTCCCTTCCTTAGAAGATACATGAAAAATGTCACCCATGAGCTCACCTTGGAGGAAGCTCGCTATCAGGAAGAGAGGTGGGGCATGATTTCATGTAAATGGTGCATTAGAGTTCACACAACATCCTCAACTCAGAGATGCATTGTTTTAAGTGGTTTTCTCTAAATACTTTAATGTTCTATTCACAATGGTATGAAAGCCCTCTTTGATGCTTTTTGGTACCCAGGCAGATAGTGTCCAAATTCTAAAAATAAATAAATAAATAAATAAATAAATAAAGCCTCACACCCAACCAGATTTTGCTTAGAGTTACTTCCTATCATTTTCTACAAAATTTAGATTTACAACATTTCCAAATGCAAAGCATTGTTTAAAATGTGTATATGTATGCATATTTCCCCCTTTAGACTAAGGGGTCTTCTTCCCATTTTGAAAGTTTATACCCCAAGAGACATGTCTTCGTTATTCTGGCTGACAGTTTTTGTCCCACTTGGCCATGTAGACCAAATGCTGTCTGAAAGGATAAGGGTAGGAAGATTCCCTGAGCTGTTAAAAATGGTCATGGTTTCATGTGCAGAGTCTTACCACATGCCAGGCACAGTACCAGAAACATAGCACATTTACTTTCTCATTTCTTACTGTGTTAGACATAGTATGCCAAAGGCAAAATAGGCTTCAGGATTTGATCATAATCAGCCAGTGAATAACCCCAAAATGTGGGGTTTCAGGACATCACCCACATGAGGCCAGATCTCAGATATCTGTGGAAAAGTGCCTTGTACCTCCCCTTCTTTGGTAAGAATTGAATGGGCTGTCATGAGTGTGCTAGAGAATCCATAGAACGAAAATACTATTCTATAAACAGTAGTGGAGTAGCTGAGCAGACAGTTTAGCAAAATAGTAACGTTAGAATTCTGACTTGCGCAACACTGATCAGATAAAACGTGGCTCAGCCATTGAAAGCTCTGCTTGGAAATGGCTTGCTACAAAAATGTACTTACCCAGTTGTTTTGCATCCATTATTGACAATCCTTCCACTTCAGACACTGCCATAACCTTGGCTGTCATTCCCTGCTCTTTTATTGTAGAAGAAACGTACTCCTGCAGAACCCTAACCAGAGAGTTGGCAGCCCTGAAAACTCATTTCATTCATGTCGTAGGGTGTGGATAAACCCGTGCTCTTTATAGAGGAGCAGAGTGCCTGTCCACAGACTACACTTTGCTCTTGAACCTGCCTGGCGGTAACTTGAAAGGCCTCCATGTTCAACCAGGCTTTCTTCTCTCTCTTTTGTTCTCCTCTTGATGGACTTGCATTCAGACACAGCAGCATCCCTGTCAACCTCAGCGGCAGCCTTTTCATGATGGAATTTCTAGAGGACACCTGGGTTAGGAAAGACTTTGAAGGTGTTTCTCTTCTAAGTGTTTGATGTGTCTCTTTTTGACCCTGCTTGGTCCTAGAGCAATGGCCATCCTCCCCCTCCCTAAATAATGATGCAGTCACCACCCAGGAAGTCTCTCAGTTAGATGGAAAGAGGACAGTGGGACCATTGGATATGGGCCTGGAGCTCTAGCTCCCCATAGGTTCTGCTCTTACAGACCTGAATCTTTCTTGGTCTTGATATCTTCGTTGTAAGTCATGTCTTGGGTTCAAACAAAAGCCATGTGAATGTTTTTTGCAGTGATACTGTAGGTGATGGCCACTGGCCTTCAAAACAGAGAATAAACCAGCTTGCTGAGGCTAAGAAACCTCTTGGGACAGCTGCTTTTCCATAGTGCAATCCATTAGGTTACCACCAGAAGCCATGAAAGAAGGAAAAGAGAGAGTTTAATGTAACAGGCCATGCTTTCTGATGCTCTGTGGCCTTCTCAGATGTGGACCTGGGCAGGGAGGGGATCTATCCAGAGGGAAGGCTGCTGGGGATTGGTTTTGCGCATTTTCTTTTCACACAAGAAACACATCTGAATGTCACATTCCCATGTTCACGGGGCTGTGTAGGACAGAACCCTTGTGTAGACAGGTCTGGTACTTCCTTGAGCAGGTGGAGACATGTGTTGAGCTCAAGCCAAGTATGATAGCATTGTCTCCTCAACAGAATCTAGAATGACATGGGTAAAGGGGCCGTGCCTATGGGGGACTATCTTGGTTACTGGAAGTGGGAATACCTGCCTGTGGTGAATGGGTTTCTAAACTGTATAAATTGAGAAAGGGGACAGAGCAGAAGTTTGCATTCATTGATCTTTTCTTCTGACTATAGGAGTAGGGTGATCGGCAGTCTGGAACTCCTGCTGCCTTGATTTCCCAGTTGTGGTAGACTGTATCCACAACTATGAGCCTAAACAAACTTCTCCCTGAAGTTGCTTTTGTCAAGAGAATTTAACTACAACAATGGGGAAAAGAAGATATCAAATCTTTATTTTCTCCACTGCCTGTGTACCAAATGGGACTCTGAAGTATCCCTGGGACCAGCCTCCTGCCTTCATCCTGTGGCAACACTTTCTCTGGCTTTTCCTTAAAACTTCTTTGCGTTTATTTGCTTTCAGCCCTGCGTAGATGTTAGGGTTGCTCAGAGCTCAGCCCTAGCATGGTCCATATAGTAACCACCAACTTCCTTTGTCTACCTCTAAGTTGCCTGACTTGCCCTGCATGCTCCACTCCTGCTGTCTGACTCACTGAACATCATGGCTGCCTCCCACCCATTAAACATCATGGCTGCTTCCTACCAATGCCTGACATCTAACTCAGTTTTCTCACCTAGATCTTTCCTATAGGGAAGGATAACCCTACCTTGTTCATGAGGGCAGTGTCTACAGCTCCCCCATCTTTCCCATGCTGCTTCCCCTTCCAACTTCCATCACCTTTGGATTTCAGATCAACACCCTCCCCCATCCCCGCAAATGGCAGAAGTGGCTAGTGTCCCCAACATTGTGACATACAACTTCTTTCCCAGGTGCACAGTCTGCCAGGCCTTCCCATGGAAGACATGACTTCTACAATGCAGAGCTCAGAAACTTCTCTTCCTCCTAGAAACCCCTCAGGATTCCTTCATGGGCACTCCTTGCTTTCAACATCAGATTCAGATTTCTTAGCACAGGAACATTTTCCGAGCTGCCCTGCTGCCAAGGTTCTACTTTCCAGGCCTTCTAATTGCCAGGTAAAGTGAGGCTGTCCTGGAATTCGTGAGTTGGCTCACATGATTGTACCTTCAACTATCAAGTTCTCTCCCAGGAATTCCTTGCTCTATCCATGTGTGTGTGTGTGTGCATGCATGCGTGTGTGTGTGTGTTGAGTTTAACATCTATAAATGGCCAGCCTCAGATCATAACTTGGCTAAATATGCATTTGGGGGCTTGTATTATGTTGAACTCTTTTTGAGATAGGGTCTTGTGTAACCCAAGTTGGTTTTAACCCTATTTAGCAGGGGATAACGTTGAATTCTCAGCCCTCCTGACTACTTCTTGAGGGCTTGAATTACAGATGTGTGACGTCATACTTGGTTTTATGAGATGATGGGGATAGACTAAGTATCTTGTGCATGTTAGGAAGGCATTCTACCGCATCCCATGTTAAAGCTTTTAAAATCCAGAGACCGATCTTTAAAATGGCGCAGACTAGTCAAAGAATCATCCAGTTTCTTTTGAACATTCCAGGAATCTGGCCATGCTGAACCATAGTAACTGTAGCAGTGGCAGCCTAGGGTAGGCAGGTCTGTGTTGTGTTTTCCCACGGTCCACACTGATCCTGACTGACAGCGAGCTGCTTCACTTGTGTGTGTGAGACCTGCCTGGACTATGAAGGCATCTGACTTTGTGATCCCTAGGCTTATTCCAGTCAAGGAACAATACTAATTTCATCTTCTCCACAAACTTCTCTCCTTTGAGACACAAGAAGCCTACAGGACCTTGGGGTGTGGTGGGTACTAGTTCGTTGGTCTTTCTCAGTCATAGTTGACAAGGTGCTTTCTGATAAAGTCAACCCCTAGGAGGGTGCTCAGCTTCAGGGGCCTCTGGGATATGACCATCCACCCACCTTTCCCACCAGTATTCTGCATGGTTTCCAAGGCACTGAGAAGCATTGGGCTTAAAGAAGATTTCTGCCTGAGGTCCTTGTGACTAGTGGATGGCTCACAGGTATGCTCAGTGTAGAAAGCAGGAACTCCATCCAGCTTTGTTGGTTTAGAAATCAGAAAGTGACTATACATAGGAAATGTCATTGTAGCTCACAGCAGGTGGGGTTGGGAATAGCACAGAGCAGACAGAAACCTTCAAGACTAGGACCAGGCTGATATTAGTAGCATGTATCTTGAATGAGAACTGGAGGAACACTTTGCATTGGCAGTTAAGCAGAGCAAAAAAAACCACGGAGCTACTACAACCCAAGCCATTTCTATGGGTGGGCTTCCTTATAAATTCTTCTTTCTATCCCCATCCTAGTCCTCTATGCTTAGTGTCTTATTGTTCACATTTCACTGAAGGATGTTAAACACCATATTTATCCTAACTAGGTTTTGCCATTAACTTAATGCAGCCTAGAGTTTTCTGAGGGAGCCTCAGTTGAAGGATTGCCCAAATCAGACCGGCTTATGACCATGTCTCTGCAAGACTATCTTGAATGATGGCTGATGTGGGAGGGCCCGGCCCACTGTGGGCAACACTGACCCTAGCAGGTGGCTCCAGGGTATCTGAGAAAGCTAGCTGAAGTATGAGACTGCCACCAAGCCAGTGGTTGAGTCAGGATGCAACATTACTCCATTGTTTCTATTTGAAGTTCTTGATTAGAGTCCCTTCCCTGACGTCCTTCAGTAATGGACTGTACCCTGGAAGTGTAAGCTAAATATATCCTTTCCTTCTCAAGTCACTTTTGGTAAGGAAGAGTGTTTTATCACAGCAGAAAGAAAAGCAAACGCAAACAATATCCAGTGATTGACAGCCAAGGAGGGAGTAGGAGGCAGGATTTGAACTGAGCTGTTCAACACTCTCTAAATGGTCAGAACCTGAACTAAGCCGACAGTGAGACTCAGTATAAGAGGAGCTCAGTGAAAAGATGTCAGAGGGTGAGAGTAGGCAGCCAATGTTCCCGGTCACTGCACCTCACTCCAGACAGATGCCAAAGCTTATTAACTAGAGTAAGAGAAGGAGTGAAAAGCCACATCAGGAAGGAGGCCTTGTGTACTGCAACAGGGCTGCCCTTCTGATTTGACTCCCCCAACTCCTCCTTGGAGTTCTGGTCTTTAGCCTTGGATGCTTTCAGCAGCTTCTGAGAGGAAGCTCAGGCTGGAAATCTGTTTTAAAGACCCATAGTGAGAGATACCAAGACATAACGAACACTTCTACTCACGGCCGCATACACATACACCCTTACTTTCCCTGTTGTCCTGAGTATCGATCAGCTCAGACACCATGGTGGGTTGGCCAGGGATAGACACAGACACTGGACAGGGATCTGTTAGGTCCCAGAGCTTGGGCTGGTGATTCTGGACAGTGTCCTGGGAACAATGACTCAAGGTGTTGTTGAAGATTTTATATCAAGGGGCTGCCTTTGGGCTTCATTCTCTTCTCAAATCTCCCGTCATCGATTACTGTAGGGCATTTCAGAAAAGAAGGTTGGGGAGAAACCAAGAAGGTGGAGAGTCTTCCAGTATTTGGGGTTTGGTATCATCCAGAAGCAAAGAGAACCCTTGTCCCACCAACTTCCCCACTTGGCCACAGCACACTGGGGTTGGGCAGGGTTTTTGGCCCTGTTGTCTTGGACAGATTGTGTGCTCTTCTGAGATATCTGAGCACAAGAGGAATCACACAAGCACACTGGGACTCAATAGTTCTTTCTCCTGAAGAGAGGAAGAGGGGACAGAAATTCCCACTATTTGGCTGGGGGATGGGAAAGGTGGGACCCTGCCAGTCTTTTCAACAAAGGTGCCTTTGATATTCTGATGTGTAAGTAAGAGTTTGCAGAACCCCCCTCCCCTCACACACACACCACAAATCCCCAAATCAACCAGCCAGCCAACCAACCAATCAGCCAACCAGCTAACCAGTCACCAACCAATCAAAAACCTCACAAGCTTGGTGTGATTCCTTGGTGTGCCACCTTTAATAGAGAATGCAAAGCTACCTTTTTCCATTCCTTAAAACAGATACCAGCTTACCAGGAACTGGTATCATGCTGTTGCTGCTGCTACTACTACTACAAGAAATGTAGGCTAGGCTATAGCCAAGTTACTCTGTTTTAATTTCTTTTTGTTTCAATCAGCATGAATTTGGAATACCTATGTGACAGCCACTGGGGTAGGCTCTGTGGTCCCATGAGTATGCAGACACAGAGTGGCCAGTTTCAAGGAACTTAAGATCTCATTTGGAAACAAGACATGTGTGCATACGTACTAGTACCCATGTGCGCGCGCACAGACATATATACTCAAGCAAACATCCTCCTGTCCCTAGGCATGGAGCTGTAATTTCCTACCCACACCTCGGGTAGTACTGAGGACACATAAAAAACGGTAGTGCAGGGCACTTTAGTTAACTGTGTGCTCAGGAGTAGACAGGGATGGGCTGTTTTTTAGAGGACTCAGGAAACCAGACTGAAAAACCACCTTGAGGGAGGAGTCTCAAAGAAAAGAATCGCAAATGTTGCTACAGTCCCGCCTCATAGTTTATAAACTATATCCAAGTCTTCCCTTCTGTAAACCGCATGGTGTTCGTGTGCCCTCCTGACCCCAGTAAACAGTCACTGCATTTTCATCCTCCCTGTCCCTCTCCCTTCTTCCTCCGAGATGCTTAGCTCCATTTTGCTTCAAGGTTGTGGCCCTTTCATAGAACCTCTCTTGCTTTGTCTCTTTTCCCTCATGACTTTACTTTTAAAATTTGAAAACAATGTATCTGTGTTTGTGTCTGTGTATGTGTCTGTGTGTATGTGAGTGTGTATAAATGTGTGTATTTGTGTATCTGTGTGAGTATCTGTGTGAGTGTATGTGTGAGTATGTGTGAGTACGTGTGTCTGTGGGTATATATGTGTGTGTGTGTATGTATATGTGTATCTGTGTGTGTGAGTGTATGTGTGTGCGTGTGTGTACGTGTGTGTGTGTGTGTGCAGGTTGGAGGACAAGCTGCGTGTTGGTTTTTGACTTCCACTTTGACTCAGGGACGTCTGCTCTTCACCACTGCCTTCCAAGATCCCAGTGTTCTCTGGCCTCCTATCTTAAAGTAGGAGTGCTGGGTTGCAGCCTCCCACTGCCAAGCTTTATGTGATGTCCTAGTTTCATTCTGTTGCTATGATAAGCACGATGACCAAAGGCAACGTAGGAGAGGAAACTTCCAGGACACAGCCCATCACTGAGGGAAGTTAGGGCAGGAATTCAAGCAGGAGCTTGAAGCCGAAACCACGGAGGAATACTGCTTGCTAGTTCACGTTAAGGCTCAAAGACTCATGGATATATATATATATATATATCAGAATCACCTGCTCAAGGAATAATGTGAGTGGTCCTGGCCCTCCTGTATTCTGTATTAATCAACAATCAATAATACACACTTCCCCAACCCAGACATGCCCACAGGTCAGTCTGACGTAAAAGCAATTCCTTGAATAAGGCTTTCCTCTCAGATCAAGACTTCCCACTCAGATGACCCTAGGCTGTATCAAGTTGACAAAGCTGAGTAGGACATGTGAATTCTGAGGATTTGAACTCAGAACCTGGGTGCTTACACCTGACTGGCAAGGGCATGACTCCCTGAGCCGCCTCTTCAGTCTGTTTTCTTTGTCAAGCCAGTCTTTTATTTGTAGACTCTTTCCCTGTCTCTCTGTCTCCTGTGTTCTTCTTCCTTTTCAAACCTCTGGTAAGGCCAGCCTCTTGTCATAAAAATTTCATCCCACTCCTCCATTTGATGCAAAGTGACCTCTCAAAGTTGTCGACCCTGATGATGCCCAAGCCCGTGATGGGAGCCTGAGCACCCTCATCTTTAAAGGGAGCACATGCCAGCAACATGCCTCCTTGCTCTCTTCTCTCCTCACCCCACCGGCTACCTTTCCCCATGGCCTCTGCCACCTGGCTTCTGCTCTGGCTCTGCAAGTGAGGCCTAGGACCAAGGCTTATTTCAGGAGCTTTTGCTAACCATAGAGGTTCATCCATACCAGTGGTTTTCATCAGACTTCATGAAAAATTGCTTCAGTTCTCACAGGTTAGGGGACTGTAGACAAGTCATTCACATCTTAGAGTCACTGTTGTCTATAATAATAATAATGAGGGTGACCTCTTATGTCCCTCTTTGCTCTAATAATGGGCACGCTGATTTCTGTTTTGTTTTTCTGGCTATCTCACTGTGTTCTTGTTACTTTGTTCTTGTTACCACACAGATGGATGTCTCTGTTTAAAGTGATCAGGTGTGAAACCAAACCCATCCAAGGGCCATACAGAACAGCTTCCTCTCTTCATGCCGAAGCTGCCCCAAGGTCAACAATTCCTCTAGGCATTACTGGACAGTCCCTAGAGAAGCTGGAGTGTTGTCAATTCTTATTTTTGAAACCACTCCCTAATCCTTCCTGTTAATGCAAGGATACTAACCCAGAGCAGACTTTACAGATGTTGCAGTTCCAGTTGGTAATATGGGTGGTCCTCTCAACTCCTGTGTCCTTCCCGCCCCTAGTAAACTACACTTTGCTGGCACATTCTTTGTGACGTGAAGAAAGCACTTCAGGGGGTCCACAGTGGTTCATTTTTCTTTGAGAACCATTTGAAACTTGTGGATTCTGTGCCTGTCATTTGAAGGGTTCACAGAGTACATAAGATCTGCCACATAGGACTCTGGCTCCTCAGCATAAGCCAGACACCTCTCCTCCCTCAAACCAAATTTTTTGTTTGTTAAAAATTGTTTGTTAAAAATGTATCCGATTTAACAGAGCATTCACCACCAAGGTCAGGGGTTGCAACTAGGCTGGTGGCAGACCACAGGCGTGGGCTCTTTGTTAGCAATGATGAGTCCTCCTGATAGGCAAAAGGCTTCCCAAATCTCCAAATTTAGCCGTGCTTAGTGGGAACGTTTCTGCATCTAGCTACGCACCGTCATGAACTTTACTGAAACATGGTATGTTGACCATTATTATCAAGAACGCTGCTCAAACTATAATATAATGTTTTCTCCAGTGATAGTGATTGGTGCACAGGATACAAAGCGATTACAAACCTTTGAAGACCTTTCTCTGACAGGAGAAAGTGTCACATGCAATAGTTGACACGGCGCAGATACTTACTTAGCCAAGTTTGATTTTCTTTTTCTTTCTGTGTTCTCACATAGAGCAGATAGGAGGTGAAAATAGGTTAGAATCTGTTTTCTGTGTCATCCCAGAAGACATGTAGAAGCACAACAAAGGGCCTGGCTACCTCCAGTCAGTCTAAAGCCTCTTCCGGGGAAAGTCTCTATTGTAGTCACCCAATTGTGAGAATCCAGAACAAGGGAAGACCCCTGGCTTTATCTAATTTATGTTTTACAGATATGGAAACTGAGACCCTGAGAAACATTGACCATTGAAGCAGGCTGCACATCTACAGCCAGATCCAGATCTCTTAAAAGCTCTTCTCCAGACACTTGTCTCAATATCACACAAGAACTCTGCCCAACTGGACCACAATTTCCTTGAGCCCCTCATCTGGGCTGTATGCATCTCTGCGTGCCACTCACGTCTAGCACAGAACTTATAAGTACCTGGTGCAGTGGGTCATATGCACAGTAAAGACACAGCCAGTGGTGCGAGGATGCCACCAAGCTATGGAACAGTAATAGAAATCAGGTACCAGGAGTTAACCTGACACTTCCCTACTGGAATACCATGAGTGCCCTGGTAGGCTGCTGTGTTCACACCTGATCAGAAATAGATGGTTTTTTTCCCCTCAGAAGTGCATTCTTCACTGGCTTCTCTGAGATACTGCTTTTGAGAAATAGTCACTGAACTTTTACAGAGCCGTGTGCTGGGTCCACAGAGATGAGCTAGCCCAGAAATGGATTTCCCTCCATGGTGAAAAATGATCTAGCGGTAAATGAAAGAATAAAAAAGAACGAGAATAAAAATAGACCACCCCTCATGCAGATGGAGTAAGGCTAATCTCTGCCTGCCTCTAAGAAAACCAAAACAACATTGCACAATGAGACTGATGAAGTCTAAAAAAATCTAAAACCCAACACGCTTTATTTTATTTTATCTCAGTGGATCTCAACTCCCAAATATCTGTGTTTCAAAAGGTAAGATTAGATACCATTAAGCCAGCCTGGCCAGCATTGATTTAAAAACCCTCTTCTGTGTTTCAAGATTGGGGAGGTTGTGGACCTCTGTCAATCTTCTTGTTATCAGATGGATCTTAGCCTGCCAGGAGCCAGCCTGCCTGATTCCCTATTCTGGCCACATCCTTCCAATCTTCTGGTTTCTGTATATGATGTCTGTGTGGAACCATGAAGCAGCCAGTTAGGAATACTAACTTAAACCCTAGGCTGCTCTTTCTTCATGGAATTGGGTGGGTTTGATGTATTAATAAGACACAACTCAACAGATGTCCTAATGGAAACTAAGGAGAAAAGATTTATTTTGCTCACATCCTCAGATGGTTCAGTCCATAGCTCTAGCCCAGGTGTCTATGCAGACCATCGTGGCAGTGAAAGCATGTAGAAGAGCTTCTTCACTTCAGGGTGGACAGGAAGCAGAGAGTGGGGAAGGGACTGGACATCGGTTAGAGCTATCAATGGTATCCTTCCAGTGGCCTATTTTTTCCAGGTAGATTTAACCTTCTATGGTTTCTGGTACCTTCCCAGATAGAGCTACCATCTGAGGACCATGTCACTAACACATGAGCTTGTTGGGGGCATCTCACGTTCACATAGTAACAGTTGGTTTCCTAGCAGATGATTGCAGAGCTGCATACAATACCTCGCAGATTTCCTCTTCACTGGCAACAGAAAGAGGTGTTTAAGGGATCCCAGAATGTATCTGACAGAGGCTTTCTGGCCTCCCTTAAGGAATGAGCTCCCTCTCTATTCTTTCTCTCCCTTCCCCATTCTTTCCTTATTCCTCAAACAAGTACATATTCTCTAGCAGGCACTGGATAAGGAGCCAGATGGCCAACATTGCATAAATCTTAAAGGCTCCTATCTCTTGGTGAGCTCATGTGCAGCAGTCATGAAAGATACCACATGATAACTATGAAGTGGTACCCAAGAGATGCAGAACATTCAAGAAGAATGTGAGCTGGGGTTGGCCTGGTAGTTAGTGTTGCAGAGAGAGGGAAGTCCTCTTGAACCTAATTTATCTTAAGCTTCCTTATGTGATAGGGACACAGACCACACACACAGACACACACAGACACACACAGACACAGACACACACACATACACACACACACACACACACACACCTCTTTAAGTCACCTACATGATTGTTTCCTTGGAAGAGTCTTCCATTGGGTACTAGGCAATTTCTCAAGTCCATTGAATGGATCATTTCTGTAACAAGGGATCTTTCTGGAGTATTAACTCACATTGTATGCAAGTTCCTCAAGGAGTTGTTTTGTTGCGTTTGGGGTGGATAATGCCACGGGAAAGAAATCAGACTGGCATGTCATACACACACCTCAAGCCTTCTGGGTCTACTCTCATGTATTTTGCTAAGTCAACTTTATTGACTCAACACTTGTCTTTAAATTGACTCACTTAAAAACTTAAATGAATTTATCACAAAAGTCATCTTTATATTGCTGCCATAAATAGAATAGCAATATCCCTTGCCCTAAATAGAAGGTAATAGCAAGAATAAATACAATTAAATTGTTGGCTGCCGTCCTGGTCAGGAGCTCGCTTTATCTGGAAGAGCAGATGGGTTTTAAAAGGCTCCCCTATATTTAACATCCATCACCCCTAGAGTCCACCCGTCCCCATTCCAGACAGTGGTGCTTGGGATTAGACTACAGTCTGGGCAGGCCACCAAATCTTCTGAGGAACCCCCAGACCTCTGGAGGGACGATTACTGCATGTGCCAACTGTGAAGGAAGGCCATTTGCTATTTGAATGATCACAGCCAACCAGCTCACAAGAGGCCTCAGTGAAGCTGAAGTATGCTCTGCTGTCCAGCTTCTCCAGAAATTTCCATATGTTACTGAAGGCCTACAGTCAAGGCTGTACCTCCACACACTGGGGTCTCTTTAGATTCCTAAGTCAGGTCAACTGTTGGTGAAGATTCCTTGTGGGTTTACCTCATGGCCCAGGAACATGGCCAGCTAGACTCTGCAAATTTTCAGGTCCCTTTTCTGGCTTTATAAAGCAATTATTGTTCTTAGGTTTCAGTTACCTGTTCATCAGATTTCTCTTGCAGTGTGTGTGTGTGTGTGTGTGTGTGTGTGTGTGTGTGTATGTGTTTGCTACTGCACACCCATGGAGGTCAGAAGATAACCTTGTCTGTCCGCCTTCACCACCAACCTTATTTGAGCTGATCTTGTTGTTGTTTGCCAATTCGTACCCATAGCCTACAAGTTTCTGGAAATTCTCCTATTTCTGTCACCCATCTTGCTGTAGCAGCACTGGTATTAGAGATGTGTGCTACTGCACCCAGCTTTACATGGGTCCTGGGGATTCAGACCCAGGTCCTCAAGCTTGTGTGATAAGCAGTTGGACCACTGAGCTGTATCTCCAGTACATCTTGCAGTGTCTTTATAATGAACGTGTGGACTACATAAAGAGCTCCTCACAATACACGAGGGCATCCCCACTTGTGGCTGCAATGAGTCATTTAAAAAAATGTTTTAAAAAAAAACATTCATTTTAATCATTAACATTTTAACATTCATTAACATTTCTTTAAAACATTCAGTCTAGGATAACTCCATGATGGGTAGTGGAGATTCATAGGCCAATTCTCTCTGGTGAGTAGAGCCAGGGTCACTACAGAAGGCAGAGAAAGAAAGCAGTGACACTCATGTATCCTTTAGTGACAGGGAAATACCTGCAGAAATGCATCCATCATTAAGTGATGTTGTGTGAATGCCACCAAGTGTTCTTCAGACATGGATGATGCAGCCTTCTATCTGCTGACTATGTGCTATATGGCCTATTGCTCCTAGGACCAAACACCATATTTCTGTACAGTGTACCTATTGTAGGCAACAACATGCTATGTATTTTTTTTTTATCCAAACATAGGAAAGGCACAATATGTTTCAGCTCCGTTATTATCTTAGGGAGCCACTTTGCCATATGCAGTTTGGGATTAAGCAAAATATTATATCATGGGGTGTGACTATGTTCCCACTGGTGGGGTGTGTATGGATTGCTTGGGCCTTATTAGAAGGCAAACACAGCCTTAGCTGGCCTGAGATTCAACATGGATGCCAGACCTCCTGAAGATGCCCAGAGTTGTTGATTTAAGGACCATACGTTGAATAAAAAGGCTCTAGTCCAGTGTCTCTCAATTCCTGACCCTTAGAGGGCCCAGCAGTGATAGGATATCCTGGAATTTGTCCAAGATTCAAATTCTCAGGCCTTAGGATCTCTGGGGTGGGGCTCAATAATCTGCTTTGGATAAGCCTTTGAGGCAATTCTGATGCTCTTTCAAGTTTGAGAATGACTTTACTGGACTTTACGCCTCCCAGAAGCCATATTAACTCATATTCCCATTCTCTTGCAGGTACTGTGTAGTGTGAGCCTGACAGGTAAGGGACCATGGGACACCGATTTTCCTAGTGTTTCGGTTGCCAGATCAGAAGTTCAGAGGTTTGAGGCTCTTGTCAAGTTCACTCTTGACAAGAAAAAATAAATGGCAGTTCCAAGACTACCCTACTGCAGAAGAGCAAGGGAGAGCAAGAAGCTGGACAGGGTGTTAGTTGGGAGGGGTCTAAGGAGCCTTCTCCTTCCTCCTCCACCATGAAACTGCATCTTCCATGAACTTGAGTGTTTATGGAACCCTAGGGACTTCTCCACTGAATTTAGACAGGCAGGCAGGCTAGCAAGTATTTACACCAATGGTCACACAGAAAAGTGGGCTTGTATATCCCATAGTCCTAAATCCAGGTGTTAGGGATTTGGGCCACATCCAGAGAGTCTATCCAAACACATTTGTGCTACATTGATGGAATGCATTTTCTAATTCCATGCCTCTGCCACTCTCCTCCCATTATTGCCTCCCTCCCATGCTTCTTGGCGCCGTATCATTTTCTAAATGAAATAACCCTCTCATTGATGTTGCTTTGTTAAAACCACACCGTGCTCTTAAAATCAACCGACGAGCCCCAGCACCCGCCGGGCGTTCTTTTCGTTTGTGTGTATGTTTTCAAAATTTGTAGTATAACACGTGCAACGCCTACCATTTTAAATTTGTTTAACCGTTCTATTCAATGGCGTTAAGTACATTTCTGATTGCTGTGCAGTCTTCACCACGATCCCTCTATAGAACCCTTTTCATCTTGCCAAAGGGAAAATTTATACTAATTCAATAGTAACTCTTCATTCTCTTCCCACTGACGGGGGGCCACCACCATTCTACTGAGAATCTGGTGGTTTGAGGAAGCTCCTTTTTGAGGAATCAGGCTGCCTTTTTGTGACGGCATTATTTCACGTAGTTTAATGGCATCAAAGTTCATCTATGTCGGACAGCGCATGTGTCAGAAGTCTCTTCATTGTTGAGGCTGAACACTGTTTCATTATCTGTGTCACCATTATCTGTCAGTGGATACAGGCTGCTCCGATGGTTCTGTGAACAGTGGCATTATTGTTCTCCTATCTTTTTCAGTCTCTGTTTTCAATTTTATAAACTTTTCGGTGATTTTACTTATTTTTCTTTTGTGTGTATGCATGTCTGCTTGCCACACATATGAGTATCCATAGAGGCCCAAAGAGGGAGTTGTATTCTCTAGAGCCAGACTTGAAGATGGCTGTCAGTGGCTATGTGGGTGCTGGGATTCGAACCTGGGTCCTCTGGAAGAGCAGCCAGTGCTCTCAAACACTGAGTCATTTCCCTAGCTCCTCCATTTTTTAAAAGTTATACCCACCAGTGAGACTGCTAGATTAGATGGCACGGAATCTGTATTAGGGTTTTGGGAGGGACAGTCCTATTGCTTTCTACAGTGGCTGCAGGATTTCATATTCTATCGTTTGCACTTTGCACAATCAGGAGAAGACTGTGGCTTAGAAAACCGAGGTACAGAAAAGTGGGGACATTTGCTTGAGGACATTCAGGTGATAAGTGTTTCACCGTAGCAAAGCATCCCCACCGCTCAATGGTAGCTCCTCACTGGTACAGAGGTGGAGGCGCATGTCCTGCATCGTGGGCAGCGGCAAGTACTGCTCCAGTGGGATATTGCAAAAGTAAGGCTCTGAGTGGCATCCGGAAGAGATTTGTATGAAGCCCAAGTCCTGGTTAGAGCCACAGAAGACAGCATGGTGGGCTGTGGAAAGCTTTGGAAGCCATGGTTGTTTCCACACGAATCTAGGGTCTCTATGGGAGCCCTTCTGTAAGCATGTCCACACACACAGACAGAACAGCCGTGGAGCTCCTCTTACCTTTCTTTTTGATAAACATTTCGATTAGGACATTAGTCTGGATACCTTGCATGGTTTACTTGAAGTCAAGTTATAGGAATGTAGTTAGAGGCCTTTTGTGACCTATAGAGACACCGAGCTGAAGTCACCTGCCCGGTCAAGCTCACTCTCCAGACACCATGTGCTTTACCTCTATTATTTAGACTGCCCTGGCACATGTCATGAGAGAAGGTGCGAGTTACCCAAGGTATCGCTCCCCTGAGTGAGGCCAACACTGTTAGCCTTGAAACTAGAGATACAGAAACCTAACAGCAGGTGCTCAGATCTTACTGGGCAGAGTCCCAGTGGTGGTGTGTCTGCCCCTTTCCTCTGCCTCTGCTGAAATGCCAGACCTCAGCGATGTCACCCCAGTGCTAGGGGACTACAAATGGTCTGTGAGTATCTCCCACAGACTCAGAAGTTTCCAGTATCCTTTTACCAACTTGCAACGTGGCACAGAAAATGGAACGGAGTGTAGAGTGCCAGAGTAGAGGGTATAAAAAAAAACTAGCAAGGAACAGTGGGTGGGGCAGGGGGCAGGGGGCAGGGCAGGGGCCAGGTAAATGCAAGTTCTCTTGCTTGCTGTGTGGTCATAGAAAGACCTGGGACCTCTCTGAGCCTTTATTGCTTATCCACAGACCAGCAAAGAGCATGATGATGAGTCACTCTGACAAGAGCAGCTTAGGGCAGAAGGTTGTTGGAGGGGAGGCAAAGGCAGTAGCGTTTTTAAAGTTGTTCCCCCATTCTGTATGGATCTTTCCAGTTGTCATGACCCACTATGTCTTGGGCTCCAACACACTGTCCCTGAAGGCCTTCTCCAGCCTTGCCAAGTCTGTACAGTCCTTTGTCACAGACCATGGTGTTTCCAGGACTTCTCCCTTGGCGATTAGAGCATGGGTATTTCCTCACTAGAGGCTGCTTCATGCATCACTTTTGAGTAGTTCTGTCATCTGGAACTGGGGTTCAGATCTCACACAGGTACTTCACTAGCTATGTGACTCTGGATGAATTATATGATAGCTGTGTGCCTCAGTTTCCCCATCTGTACAACAGGGGCAATAATGATATCAACCTGTCATATTGCTTGTGAGGCTTAGAGGTATTATTTGAAATCTAATACCCGTAAAACAATTTTGGTGTTATTGTCTGTTGGTGCCTTCCCCCTGAAGAAAAGAACTGTGTGGGGGTAGGGGGGAGGATGTGTCTTCCAGTGTAGTCCCCATCATGGATCTTTAGGACCCAGATCCCAGTATATAAGATCTTAAAAGCTGGTAACATTAAAAAAAAAATACCAACAAAACAAAAGCAAGCAAACAAAAAACTTGAGGCTGGCAGGCATCTGGTTCTCAACCTGTTTGGTCAAAGAAGATAATTGGGCCAACTATAAAGACTTCTTTAAAAGCATGGTCATCTTAGTAGCCAAAAGAAAAAGAAAGCAGAGCCTCAGGATACAGAAGCTTCCAGGCACTGACAGCTGGGACTGGAAACTGCCTAACTGTTCTGGCTACATTGTAGCCTTTTCTTTCTTCTTTGTTTTTCCCTTTTGCATCCTTTGTCCTTTCTGCACATCAGCATTTGGGGACCACTGGCCAGAGGGATCATCTGGATCTCCAAACTGTGGATCAAGATGCTAAAGGAGCAGAAATTGCATCCTTGAAGCTTGAAGCAGGGCTAGAGATCAGAGCAGAATACTAGATCCCTCAGACAATAGCAAGAAAGCACCGGGGAAATCCCCTTGACAGAGTGGAGAGCCTCCCTCTTGCAATGCAGATTTACAACTCACACAGAAAGCAAGGCGTGATGCAGGATTTTCCAGAGAAACAAATCAGTTCCCCCAAGTGCTCGCAAGTGTGTCAGGAGGAACACAGCTGCCTGTATGTAATGCAGACACGCTCTCCTTGGTTGAAGCCACTCTCTCAACACTACTGTGAAGTAGGTGACAGCTGAAGCTGAGCAAATTCAGGGACAAACAGGTCCCGTCAGGACACTGGACAGTCTCCTGGCTGGGTGATGAATTGTGGGCAACTGGGGAGAATTTAAAACCAGCCCAGCTGCCACCTAGGAGAGTGACTAATCTCAACGCTTAAAAATGAGACTAACACCACAGAGATAGCAAGCAAGACCCAGACTGTCAGGCAGACAGCCACTGGGGATGTCATTCTGACAGACCTTTAGGGAGGGACCTGCCTCCATTACCCCCTCCCACCAGCAGGAGACAGCCATCCGCTCACTGGGCTGTGGAGTTCCTGCTATCCTGCCATCTGCCTGTCTAACTCAGTTTTGCTCCAGGCAGCTGTGAGATCTGATCCTCTGGAGCTTATCTAGATCCGTGCAGCATTCCCAACCTTGAGTGGTCATCACCAGTCTCTGGCTTGACAGTGTTTTAAAAATAAAGCACTGATTTCAAGTGGCCCATAAAAAACATTTGGAGCTAGCATACATGGGTGGGACCTTGCACGCCTATGTGGGCCATGTCTCAAAGATGTCCCTTTCAGTGTCTTTCCCAGGCTGAACCCTTCATGCTGCACATGGCAGAAATGCCTCAGCTTTCTCACCAAGTGGAGGTGTTTAACTGTTAGCTCAACAGTGGGGATCTTTTGAGACACAGAGACTAGGATCCAATTGCTAACCCCTAAGCCTGAGTTTGTTCATTCAATAAAAAAGAAAAAAAAAACAAAAAAAACCAAAAAACCTTTATAGGCTTCATTATCTACTAGGCATTTCCATCCTGGGGACCTGGGCCATATGTTTCCCAGGATAGCTATGAATGCAGCTCACCACAAACTAGTACAGTAACTTAAAACATTACGACTTTAAAAAAAAAAAGATTTGTTTTGGCGACTTGATTAAGTGGTTCTTGAGGGTGAACCTGTAGGTGGCAATGTCATTTTGCAATGTCAAAAATGCTGGGTTCTCCCAGACCATATATTTTTCACAAGGAGCTGGGGACAGAGGAGAAATAAAACATAATTGTGAGCTCTGTATCCATAAGATGCTGGCGTGATGGGATACTCAAGTTGCACATTGGTGAGCAACTGAGGAAGAGTGAGAGTGGGCGGGGTGGCTGGGCAGGTGATGCAAAGGAGTAGTGAAGAGACAGGGCCTGGGAAGGGAGCAAGAAGAACAGGGAGCTCGGTGTATATCAGGAGTCCCAGAAAGGAGGATTGGCATGTGCAAAGGTATAGAGATGGGGAATCAGGGAATAATTTAGAAAGTTGTGAGGAATATCAAATGGAACAGGATGAACCCATGGGAGGATGAACCCGAGAGGCCATGGCCAGGCTATAGCCATGGATGTCCATTCTCTGCTTAAAGAAGTCAGTGTCTTTCTAGAATCCCACTCTGTGGCAAGTATAATGTTCATTCTCACCATTCCCAGTTTGTAAAATCGAAACAATTTTTTAAAGCCTAGCAACTCTGTACTACAAGGGGAAAGAGACTGCGTGCACTGAATTGGTTTCCAAGACGGATATCTATTTACAATTTAAATTTGACGCTGGAACAGTTGGCATCAAGGACTAGGAGCAAGGGAGTTAAAACTAGACCGTCTTTCTCTTCTATTTTATCTTTTAATTGTGTTTATGCTTGGATGAACTATACCAGGATGGAGGAGAAAAAGAAAAAAAACCTGACCCCCTCCCCCAACAAAAGGACCACCTTGAATAAACAGACTCTTCTTACAGAGTGCAGGATGCAACTGCCTAAGACTGTGATCTCCAGCATCCACTCAGACTCCTCTCAAAAGTGCATTTCACCTTGCCTTCCCTGGATGGTAGGAGTCACTGTCTGCTCATGGATCGGTTGCAGTGTTGGGCAGAGTGAGCCCCTCCTCTGTCACTTTCCCAGAGACGATTTGACATTTAATAGGGTGCTAGGACCCTGGCAGTATGTACTTGATGGTATCAATTCTGACCAGCCTGATATTCATTCTAACACATCAGTGCCAGAGATGGATCAGTTGTTAAATATCTTCACAATCACCCCTGCTCTGGGTACCTGAGCTTAATCAGAGAAGTCTGATTCAGTTGCCATAGGAATCTAGTTTGCAAGAGAATGACAGAGCCATCTCCTCCAGAAGATTTAGTCCACAGTCTGCCTGACCTCTGGCCTATGTAGACCTAGTACTTCATTACCAGCAAATTAACTCACAGCTTCGGTTTCCTTACTGATAAAGTCGGGGTAGCAGGAGTACCCACTGAGGATGGGGAGGGTGATGGGTTAGTGAACAGGTGCTTTGAGGTAGTCAGCATGGGCCAGGTACACAGAGCTCAATTCATAGTAGTTCTTGGTGCTACTGGTTGCTTGCCATTGGGATATCACAACGATAGAATATGTTAATGTCTTGGCTAACTTCGAAAAGCTTGCAGTTCATGCTAACCATCCTTACCATCCCCCTTAGTGCCACAACAAGCATTGTTAGGACCACCAAGTACTCATTCATCTTTCAAACAGAGTTGCATAACTCTTTTATAATTATAATGGCTCATCTGGTGACTAGGGCATTGGAGGACAACCAGCATAAGCCTGCCTTGCATGGAAGCAACCAGAATATGACTTAAAGATTTGATATTACATTAAACCAAGCACAACTCATAACAGAAGGAGCTGTTTCTAGAGGAGGAGCCCTTGTGGCCTGAGGACCGCTGAGAGGCACTTTGCCCTAGGATGTTGTGTGCCTAGCCTGTGCTAAACTGAAAAAATTTGTACTTCTTGAATGACTTCTGTAGGCCACTGTAGTAGACATGAGAATCACGATCCCACTCCTTCATAGGGGTTACACTCAAGCCTAAAGCCCAGGGGAGAACCAGAATGACTCAGTTTACCTAGCAGGTGTGTCAAAGCTGCAGCCTGCATGCTCCATACATGCCAAAAGAGCTATGAATGCAGTCTAACGTAAAATTGCAAATGTATTTGAAATACTATAAGGGTTTTTTTTTTAATTTTTTGGTAACTAAACAGCATACTGTAAACTTTGTAGGTGATAACATCATGCCACAGTGTCTAAAGGCTGAACATGCCTGATACAACATGGACTGACTGACCATAAATCCCAGGAGGTGTGAGTGGTTGTGTGGCTCTTTCACCAGAGCCCCCATTGAGTCTCTGACTCAGAACTTGAGTTCCTTGGTTCCTGGGGGAACTTGATGGGTACCTCGCAGAGTCTGTCTTTTTACACTTCTTTTATTTTTTCTCATGCACTTCCATATGAATGACAAGAATGTCAAGAATGGAACTCTAAAGAGAATCACTCAGAAAAAGAGATGTCTCTCAGAAGCTCTACCCTTAACCACTGAATATTTAATGCCTGGGACAGGTCAGGCCACCAATCTAAAATCTCATTTTCTAAGAAAGAATTGAAAGCTTTTGAAGAATGGGTCTGCAGGCTGTGTATGTGTGTGTGTGTGTGTGTGTGTGTGTGTGTGTGTGGTGTGAGTGTGTGTATATGTGTGTGTCTTTGTATGTGTGTGTATGTGTGTATATGTATGTGTGTATATGTGTGCATTTGTTTTATGTGTGAGTGTGTGAGTGTATGTGTGTGTGTGTGTGTGTGTGTGTGTGTGAGAGAGAGAGAGAGAGAGAGAGAGATTTATTTGCATTTTTTTCTGTCCACCTCTTAGTCCTTGGAAAACTTATCCCCAAAGTGACTCTGTCTTTTTTGCCTGACCAGTAGATCTAGGGATCACACTGTCTACCCCCCTTACAGAATCTGCCTTTTTTTTTTTTTTTTGACAGGACCATGGTTCTCTCTGGTGGGTAATTTGCTATTGTCTCCAGCACAGGTAGTCAGGGGTGGTGCAAAAGAACTGTGGTCCTGAGTAGGATCCCATGCCTTCCTTCCTAGGAAGCATAGGGCAAAGGAGACAGAGTCCTCTTAACACCCCAAAATGTGTGTCAGGTCACTTACCCACACCAAGGTGGTTTCAATGATAAGTGATTGTGTTAAAACCGTACTCCTTATCGGAAAGATGGGCTAGTATGATTCCCATCCTCTGTCCTACGCTGTTCCTTCCCTTTTCCGTGCATGGTACATGCAACGAGCCTCCTTCCCTCCAGATTAAAGGGGTGGGGCTGACTGCAAAGAGAACTGGGCAATTGATACAATCCAAGAGGCCTGGATAGTGCAGTGAACCCATCAAACTAGGAGAAAGTGTTGGTGATTGACCAAGCTAAAGACCAGCCCAAAGACAAGAGTCTACAGAGACCATGTACCATAGAAGATCTCAGTGTGGGCTAGCTGACATTTTTCTTTCTAGGATAAATCCAGGTAAGGGGGTGGGGCGGAGACTCAGGGATCCTCAGGTGAAACAGGATACATTCACAACACAAGAGCCCTGAGTTTTTGATACACACTCTATATGTAAATGCTCCTCTGGAAACTTCTAACTGCTGCTGGAAGAATTTGACCGTGGAAAGTGGAGGCTTCAAGATGCCTTTGGCAGGAAAGGGAGACACCACATGTAACTGATCTTCTCGTTACATTTTAAAAATTAAAAGTCCCTGGCACATAGAAGATACTGAGAACTTTTTAGTTCAGCGAATTGATGAGCAGGAATGCCTGCTTGTGGAAGTGGGAGCATATGTGTACGTACACACACACACACACACCAGAACAAGTAGGTATCTGAGGGTCCTCCCTTTCCCTACTGTCAATGTCACCCAGTGATCTGGGACAGGCAGAAACCTGGGAGCGCTGAAGGGTCACCTTCCATTAGCTCAGAATGGGATTTCAGTTCAGACCACACACCAGGAAAGCAGTTATGGGAAAGTAGTTCGTTTCTGTCTCTGCTGAGGAGCTGGCGGCACAGTGTATTTACTGAACGTTAGTGAAAGTTTTCGGAGTTCTGGGGGAAACCGAGGATGAGAAGAATGACTCAGAAAGGGACTCTTGAAGCATAATGGAGTCTATAGAATGATTAGTGGAGAGTTACAGAAAGGGACAGTGGCAGAGAGCAGGAGGAGGCACCTGCCTACAGGTTAGGGGCCCTAGGGCTTCAGCATCTTGGATTCAGGACTCTGTCTGTTTCGGAGGGATCTGAAGGCAGGACCCATCCTCCGTTCGTGTGGATAATGAAGTTGGACAAAGGAGCAGCGCACGCAGCACAGGACGCTTGTATGAGGTTGGCACCTCACTAATCCTCCCACAGAGGATCAGACGCCCCTCCTGTGCTCTCAGGGACCTCACTCTTTTACTGAAGACTACCTCAGAGCCTTGCTGCCTTCCTACGTGTTCACCACGGTTTGGAGGCTCCGGACATGGGTCGGGCTCCACCTGCAGAAGACTGTAGGGTCTGGAGCCAGCATCAGCCCACAGGACACCCTGATGATGCGCCCAGCTCCGGCTCCAGCTCCGTTTAGAGAGCTCATTCCAAGAAGTCCCGAACCAGGAGCAGCTGGAGGTGGTAGTCCCGCCCACCTCTGAAGAGATAAGGACAAGCTGAGATCGCGCGCTCTTGGGGACCCCGAAGCCCACCGGGCGTCGTTGGATACTTTCCGGCAACCTCTCCGGGTCTTGGTGCCGGCTGTGAGCGCTCAGCAACCTGGGGTTGCCTGGGGCGTCGCAGGGTTGGCAGAGCACCCAAAGCCAGCGGAGAACCCGGCTCTCCAGCAACGCGCGCCACACCTTTAGCGGTGCCACCCCCCACACCGGGATCCTGGGCTGGCCGGCGGGCGGCTTGGGTGCTTACCGGTGTGTGCAGGGCACATTCCCTTTCCCAGGAGTCGGTGCAGAGCCCTCCTCACTCAGCTCCCGCTCAGGGGATTCCCCTCCCCCAGCTCAGAGATCCCCCGTGCGCCCCCTGCCCACTTTGCCAAGGCGAGAAAGCGGCCGAGCCGGAGACAAAGAAACTCCTGCCTGCCTCCACTCTCCCTCCTTCTACCCGCCCGAGACACTCCCCGGCGCCCTCCCTCGACCCCGGCGACACCGCGCGCTCACACGCCAGGGGAAGGGACCGGGGAATAGGGAGCAGGGTGGGCGAGTCCGCTTTCCCCACGCCAAGCGGCTACAGCTGCCCGTGCACCCCGCCCGGGGACGCCCCTCAGCAGCCGCGCCCCCATCATCTACTCC
This sequence comes from Grammomys surdaster, assembly GCF_004785775.1. Lineage (NCBI taxonomy): Eukaryota > Metazoa > Chordata > Mammalia > Rodentia > Muridae > Grammomys > Grammomys surdaster. The sequence goes on along the minus strand of NW_021604712.1, from coordinate 1,646,519 downwards.
CTAAAGCGTCCCGGGCCCTTGACACTGCCACCCCCAGCCCAAACCGTCAGTACTATCCCTCCAGCTGAGCGACAGGGGGGCGCGGCGCACACAAAGCGGATGGGGAGTAAGGAGCCCAGGGGAGGAAGAGATTCCGCCGGGGCTCGGGGCATGGGCTCCGGGAGGCTATTTACCCGATTTCTTCTTCGATCTCTGAGATGTCTGCGAAGATGAGGAAGACCACGAGCAGCGTGAGCGCGGCCAGCATCCAGCTCCGGAACTGCAGCTGCATGGTGGGGTCGGTGCCCTCCGGGACCCGTGTGCTGGCCGGGGCGAGGAGCTGGGGCTGGAGGAGCCTCCGCGCTCCGCGCGCAGCGGGGCACACACCCTGCGCTCCGGGCGAGTCCGGGCTGGCGGCGGCCAAGGCGACCGCAGCAGCAACAGACAAGGGTTGCTCTGGCGCGGCGAGCCCGCTCGCTCTCTCTCTCTCTCTCTCTCTCTCCCCCCCCCTCCTGCCCGCCCCTCCCCTCCCCTCCCCTCCCTCCTCTCTCCCCCCCTTCCCCCCGCCCCGCACTGGGCTCCAGGCGCAGTTTGACAGCTTTGCTCCGCGCCTTGCCTGGTCTCCTCCCACTAACTCCAGCGGCCACCCACCCACCGTTGCTTTTCCTGCCCCGGAGGGCTCAGAGAGCCTGCCACTCCCGGCCTAGGAAGGCTGGGCTCGGGCCACCGAAAGAGACCCGGAGAATGAGCTGAGCCGAGACAACTCGGAGCACCCGGGGCTGGCTGGCAAAAGCCTTCCGTCGCTCGCTCTTTGTCCAGCGCCCTCGCTTCCTCTCAAAGTTTTCCCGACACAAAGACTAACACCTGGGGACGGTCTCCGGCGCGCTGTGAGGAGGCGGTTTCCTCTGGGCTCTGTTTCAGCAGCTGACGAATTGGGAGGGGAAGTGGAAGAGAGGAGGGGAGAAGAAATGACCAAGAGAGGCAACTTCATCAGAGATGTTCATGGCAATTGGGGGGCGAGGTGCTCAGCCTGTAAAACACCACCTTCTCTATGGGCGGTCATTTCTGTCCACTTATAGACCCAAACCCAGGAGCCTGGAGCTCCCCGAGTTGTTTGAGGTCATGGCTACAACCCTCGGATCTCCTTAGTACCTGTTCTACTTCCAAGAGTACCTACATTGTGGCTGGTGCTGTACATGCTCCATGTCCTTAGCACTTGCTCTTTTCTGGTCTAATCAATAACCCCCTGGAGTCCTATCATGATCAAAAAGGCCTTCTAGAAAAATACAGTTCCCACAAAGGGGGATGCCCCTTCCCCCACCCCATCCCGAACTATTTCTCTGCTTCAGAGGCTTTAGCTCCTTTACATTTTGCCCTGTTGCGTTAAGTGGGAAGGACTCGTTCACTAAGTTTTACTAGAATTAGGTTACAACACACACACACACACACACACACACACACACATGCACGCACGCGCGCGCACACACACACACACACACACACACGCATCTTGATGTAACTTTTCAGAAGCCAGATCATCGTTTGGTTAATGAAAGGGTCTTAGAGGTTGATTGTGGGGGCAGTTAGGAATATCACTGTAATGTCCTGATGTTTGGGAAGCACCTGTAAATAAGCAGAGATGGCAGGTTGGTTGTGCTCCAGAATAACTCAGAGGGGCTAGTAGTATTCTTGTTTCTCCTGGGCCAAGGTGTGAAGGCCTAGAGAGCTTCCCATACTTCCTCAACAAGGAACAGGGTCTTGTGACCGGAAATCCTTTTGTTTTCTTTGTGAGTAAAGGAGAGTATGAGGAGTGGTCTCTGCAGGAGGGCTGCTGGGGTTGTTGTTGTTTTTATTTTTGTTGTTGTTGTTGCTGTTGGTGGTGGTGGTGGTAGTGGTGGGATTCAGGACAACAGTCCCTTGCAAGAAGAGCCTCTATCCCCTGCCTGCTGACAGGAAAAGGAAGCAGCTTGGTAAAGTGGGGGGCAAGTTCTTCAGGGTGCCAGCAGCAGTCGTCTTTTTCCCAGAGGAGGGATGTGCCCCTTCCACGGTGCTCCATTGCGTTCTCATCCCCTGCCTTGAGCATGCGCATCTGCTCCCAACCCTCCTCTCGGGTTTCCCCCTCGGGTGTGACTTTCTGAGGCTGAACACCGAGTTGAAAGTCACTCTTTTTGTCCATTACAAATAGGGAGAAGATGTCGAAAGAAGGCATCTCAGAGCTGAGGAGGTGTCTCAGTCGGTCAAGGGCTTGGTGCACACGCAAGGACGGGGACCCGAGTTTGGGTCCCTTGTACCAAGTTCAAAGCTGGGTAAGGTGATGTGAATCTCTAATTCCAGTGCCTAGGGGCAGACAGACAGGTCCCTGGAGACAGACAGGTCCCTGGAGGTTGCTGGCCTGTCGGTATACCGGTATACTGAACTGGCAAGCTCCTGGTTCAGCGAGAGACTGTCTCAAAAAATACAGTGCTGGGGAAGGCAGCCACCATTAACCTCTGGACTTCAACTCTGTACACACATACCTGCAGGTGTGTGTGTGTGCACTTATAATACATGTACACACCCCACATGAACATGAATGATATAACAAACACACACAGACACAGACAGACACACACACACACACACACACACACTGAAGGGTGTTTAGCTGACCAAACATAACAAACATGGCTCTGGCAAGCCTTGATCTTTCCATTCCCTCTGCCTTGCTAAAAAAACCAAAACCAAACCAAACAAAACCAAAAACATTAGATTACATTCTTAAAGCTGTTCACGAAGGTTTATCCCCTCCTCCTGAGGTTGACTACCAAGGTCCAGCCATCAAAAGCCCCCTTTTAGCTGCCCAAATTAACATGTCTAATCAAAATTGGACATCTCATCCTAACATGGGGTTTCCCCCTTTACCTTTATAAACCACCATTTGTCAATGGGCCACGTCTGTCTCCTCTCTATCCAGAGGCAGTCCTGTGTCCCTTTGGGACAAGTATCCCTTCCCTTCTCCCTCATCCTCTATCTCCTGTCTTTCTCTCTTATTTCCTTTGTTCTTCTGGAAAAAAATTAATCTTCTTTGTGCTGAGACTGTGGTCTTGGGGTATCTTGTGCTGACACCAGTAAACACACACACACACACACACACACACACACAAACACAAAACCTTTCTATCAGTATGACTGCTTAGGTAGTCTAATTCATCCCGTGTCCACATTTTCTAAGCACCTTTCTCTCTGTCTGACTTGATGAGTCATTTAGGAGGGATGTGTTGGTCTTGGTGATATTTTGTTTTGTTTTTCTCCATTCACGGCATTCAGCAGTGTTTATTGAGCAGTTATCTTGTGCCAGGTTCTGGGCTAGAGGCTGGAGAGAACAGGAGCCAAGTCATGCCCTGCCCTCTAGTGGCCCTCTGTTCAGAAGGAAGGCAGACATGCAAGTGTCTGGTTTATGACACAGGGTATGAGCTGCAGTGGGGCTGGGTCTCCTACTCGTAACTGGTTAACAGGATCACTCCGAAGAACAAGAGGAAACCACCCTGACCTCTCTCTCCCCTGCTCTTTGCCTTTCCTCCGGCTACACATTTTTACTTTCTACGTTTTATGTGTGTAGAGTGTGAGCCTGTGTGTTGGGGCACACATGAGAGTGTGTCGGTGCACATGTATGTTTCCATGCATATATGACGAGGACTGAGATTGATGTTAAGATTCACCTTTGGTGATTCCCATTTATGCCATGAGGCGGGGTCTCTCAGTCAGATCTCAAGCTTACCGATATAATGAGCCTCGCTAGCCAGCTTGCCCTGAGAAGCCCTAACTGTACCGTCCGAGGCTGGAATTAATAGGCTACCGTACCCACTGGCACTTATGTGGGTTTTTGAGGAGCCCAACTCTAGTTCTCCAGCTTGCACAGTAAATGCCCTAACCACTGAGACATTTCTGCAGTCCCCAACTACACTCCTTATTGTGACAGAATGTCACAAAATAGTAGTACCACGATGCTCAATTCATCAGGTCAGGCAAACCTCGCTGCTTCAAACACTATTGTAGTGGAGACTTCTTATTTTCTGTGTGACGACCCACGCCCTTATTCCAGGTTCACTGGTATTCCTCCTTTTCTTCTACTAGAAAGGAACCATTTTGAGTGGCCAGGGAACCATGGAAACTTGTATCAAATACCATTCCTTATAGAAAAATTCATGCGCCCAGACCATTGGAGAAGGCTCCAGGGCACCTGTTCCAAGAAATGGAACTAAATTAACATTGTAGAGACCCTTCTTCCAATGACAGTCATTGGGGTAGGATTTAGCTTGGAGGGTGGTGAGGGACTCTTCCGATCATTCACCATAGAATATTGTTTAAGGCACGTCAGCTGGATTATTCTTGGGCCACTATCCTTAACAGTGACCTATCCACAATGATTGGCCTTGTTGTCTCTACAACCTGAGTTTGTTCCTGGAATTTGGAATGAAGACAAGAGATCAGATTGGAAGCAAGTGTCAATTGGTACTGCCTTAGTTAGGATTTCTACCGATGGGATGAAACACCGTGAACTGGAGGCTGGAGCTGATGCAGAGGCCATAGAGGGATGCTGCTTACTGGCTTGCTCCTTATGGCTTACTCAGCCTGCTTCCTTACAGAACCTAAGACCACTAGCCCAGGGATGGCACCGCCCACAATGGCTTAGGCCCTCCTCCATCAATCACTAATTTAAAAAATAATGCCCAACAGCTGGATTTTATGGAGGCATTTTCTCCATTTAAGTTACTGCCTTTTGGCTGATTCTAGCTTGTATCAAGTTGACATAAAACGAGCCAGCACAGCTACACAGGCACATGCTTGGCGTTGCATACTGATCCCTTCTCTCCTTGCATCCCTTTCCTGCATTGGATTTCTCAGGAAACTGGGGTATCCTATAGCAATCCTTTCTTGAGGCCAAGCCATGGAACGCTCAGGCCAAAATGCAGGATGTACATGGGAGCACCAGTAAATTAAAAGTCATTACAGCTCATTAACATTTTAATTCAAATTAATGGAGTATGTTAGCTGTTCAGGCAACTCAAAAGGGCTCAGGAAGTTTGTATTAATGGGAGGTAGTAGAGAAGGAGGCCATGTAAGAAGCCTGGCAGCATGTAGCAGTCAGACAGCCCTTCGATGTCAGTGTTCAAGCTGAGGGTTGGAGCGTCCTTTGAACTACCAACCCCAAGCAGTGAGATTTACCCAGTGCTGCAATTCATGAACACTCTGCCACTTTACCACCAACAATCTCGCTATGAAAAAATTTAACTACTATATGGATAATGATTTGTCCAACACACTGAAGGGCCATGTCAGATGGGAAAGGGGTGAGCAGTTCCACACCAACATCCATGAGCACGGGTCACTGCAAGGCAGGCTGAGGGGTATTTCGCTTACTCCTCCTGGAGATCCTTCCATAGAAACAACATCATCTCCATTTTGCACCAGGCAAACTGAGGCTTAAAGATGCTGAATTGCCTAAGTGGTTCAATTGGTGTGTGTGTGTGGGGGGGTGCGGATTCTGATTCAGATGCTGGAAATGTAAAGGCTCCCCCAGAACTCTGGCAACTCTGAATCTATTTGTAAATAGCACCTCCTTTGATTTGTATCCCTGAGGATCTGCTCTGTCGGGGGGATTGGGGATCAAATCCATTTTCACTTCTCTGTAGCCTTCATCGCTGAGGAGACAGTAACCGTAAATCTCAATTTTTGTCTTTCCATGTGGAAACGTCCTTTCAATCAATGCAGAATAAATAATAATTATCCAATATTTGGACCTAGTACCTAACATCTTTGTAGCTACAGAGCAGTGATAGTTTTGCACGTTCATCATCTCTGAAAGAGGAGAGAAAGAGAGGGAGGGATGGAGAGAGAGAGAGAGAGAGAGAGAGAGAGAGAGAGAGAGAGAGAGAG
>NW_021604712.1:1632463-1640614 GCF_004785775.1 Grammomys surdaster | reverse complement strand
GAGAGAGAGAGAGAGAGAGAGAGAGAGAGAGAGAGAGAGAGAGAGAGAGGGAGAGAATGTGTGTTGGGATAGAGCAGAATAGGAGGGGAATGGAAAGAGGCAAGATATTATAATCTGGGTAGATTAATAAGCTATTGTGTTTCTGCACCTTCAATAACTGAAAGAGCCTGCCTTTTCGTTTGAAATTTACACTACATTTGAGTGTTCTTTAAAAATGCCACGCTTCCCCCTTCCAAATCAGAATCAGAGTGGTAACAATATGGAAAAGCGAAGGGGCACATTTGCATTCCATTTGTAACTTTCCTACATAGCAAAATTGTAGTTTAGCCAAAGAACGAAAAGAAATATACTCAGGCAATTGCTGCAAATGTTTCTGAAATTATCAGCAAGAGATGTGGGGAGGGTGTGAGAGCGTGCTCATGGTGAGCTGGAAGGGAGAGAAGATGGGGGGAGGCGTTGTTGATTTTTTTTCCCTTGGAATTTTGACAAACCTTTCCATGGGGGTGAAAGGCAATGCAGAATCAAACCATGAAGTCCAGTACCAGGTAGCAGAGAACAAAAGGGAATGTTCTCTCACGATTCCATAAAATGGCCACCATGACTTCTGAGTCAGACTTCTCAGCTCACCTTGGTTTGCTTACAGTTCATAACATGCCCATCCTCAGTCATCCCACGCTGACCATCCTCGGGTTCATCTTACGTCTCTTCCCTTTGCCTCTGTTTGGATGCTGTGTCTTTCATCCACAAAGCTGGGGGTGTCTGTGGAAGTCACAGGATCCTCGTCATTCACAGACAGGGTTTGTTGCATCACTTTTGTGTGTCTGAAATTGTGCTGACAGCTGGGATACGGTGACTGAGGCCGGTGGACCACTTCCTGATGAAGCTTGGAGTCTCCAGGTGTTTTGAAGCTGAGACTACACTCCAGCTCGCTTGTCTCTGATCAAATGCAGTATTCGTCTTCTCTCATATACACTAGTTTCTTTCAATTTTTCATGCAGTTTCGACATTAGAAACGTGCAAGGGATAAGGACGTTCCTTACTTTCTGGCTCCACACTGACGTACGATGGACAGTTATGGTTTTTAAAAATTTTTTTACCTTTATTCTCATGTTGATAAAGTCATAGTTGGGAAAAGAAATGCATGGCACACCATGACAGAGCGCTTCTATCATGCCTAAAGAAAATGAAAACATGTCAAGATCAAGAAAATGGTGAAGGGTGAAGCAGCAAGAAAGTGAGAGAAGCTAAGTGCTCACTGTATTTGCTTCTTATTGAAATGAACATTTGTATATTCAGTGCATGCTGATATTTAATATTGTAACTTTTAAAATGTATTTTCTGTTACGTTTATTCATTTGTGTATGTCCGTGCTGATGTGTGCATGTGGAGGTCAGAGGGCAACTTTCACGAGTTGGCGCTGTCCTTCCACCATGTGGGTCTTGGGGATGAAGCACTGTTTGTCAGTGTTGGCAGCTTGGCCCTTCCTCTTCTCTCCTGCTCAAATAAAGTCTGTATGGTTGTACATCAGCACTCGCCAGTCCCCATATTCTCCTTGACAAAGCAGATGTAGGAGGACTACAGAGAGATCCAGAGAGGAGTAACACACAGCCCCAGTGTACATGAGTAACACACAGCCCCAGTGTACACAAGTAACACACAGCCCCCCAGTGTACATGAGCAACACACAGCCCCAGTGTACATGAGTAACACACAACCCCAGTGTACATGAGTAATACACAGTCCCAGTGTACAGGAGTAACACACAGTCCCAGTGTACATGAGTAACACACAGTCCCAGTGTACAGGAGTAACACACAGCCCCAGTGTACACAAGTAACACACAGCCTGCCCAGTGTACAGGAGTAATACATAGCTCCGGTATACAGGAGCAACACACAGCCCCAGTGTACAGGAGTAACACACAGCCCCAGTGTACATGAGTAACACACAGCCCCAGTGTACAGGAGTAACACACAGCCCCAGTGTACATGAGTAACACACAGCCCCAGTGTACATGAGTAACACACAGCCCCAGTGTACAGGAGTAACACACAGCCCCAGTGTACAGGAGTAACACACAGCCACAGTGTACAGGAGTAACACACAGTCCCAGTGTACAGGAGTAACACACAGCCCCAGTGTACAGGAGTAACACATAGCTCGAGTGTACAGGAGTAACACACAGCTCTAGTGTACACAAATAACACACAGCACAGATGAGTGCTGGACCCTAGGCCATACATTGAACTGTTCTCTTTTAGACTTGATTTTGAGATCATGCTAGTTAGAGTTCAGGACCCTCTTAGTGTCTGTTTCTGCTCTCTCTAAAGTTTCAGTTTTCTTGATGATAAATGGAGAATATAGTACTAGTTAGCTCAATAGTTTCAGTACGAATAAACTAAAATAATATATCCAAAGTGTGTAGAAAACTAGCATCAACTGTGTTACACACAGAGCTATATTTATTATTTATTATTAAGCAAAATATAAAGGACATGTTTATACATATATATGAATATATAGTATCTATTACATATGTATTACATGTGTAACAGTAGGTATCTCTAGGCAGAGCAGCTTAGGATGATTTTTATTTTCTTCCACACTATTTTCTGCCTTAAAAATTTTTCTTCAATGTTCACAAATTACTCTGTAATCAGAAAAAAAAGCCATTAAAATTTGCTGCGCCTATTTTCTCTGCACTGATATCTTTTTGGCAGGGTTTAATATTCTCTCTCAATAATCCAATATAAACACACATATTTAGTAAAATTGGTTTTGCAAACAACTTCCCAACCTTTCTTTGCTATTTTGTAAGCATCTACCTAAATTTCACAGCGCAGTTTCTAAGGGTGGAAAACATGGTCCACAAAAACCTTCTTCCATGGAAATTACTGGAAGTGCTTCAGACTTTCTCCCTTGCTGTGTCCTCTCTTGGGCCAGTCTGACTGACACCCAATTTAGATTTTTCTGCTGCCAGCTCTGCAGGAGAGTGGGTGTCTTAGTAAGGATTTTATTGCTGTGAAGAGACACCATGGCCACAGCAACTCTTATAAAGGAAAACATTTAACTGGGGCTGCTTACAGTTTCAGAGGTTTAGTCCATTATCGTTATGGTGGGAAGCAAGCATGGTGGCATGTAGGTAGACATGGGGCTGGAGAAAGAGCTAAGCTAAGAGCTCTACCTACATCTTGATCCACAGGCATCAGGAAACCATGTGTCACACGGGGCATAGCTTGAGCATGTATGACTTCAAAACTCACCTCCATAGGGACACACTTCCACAACTGTTCCAACAAGACCACACCTCCTAATAGTGCTGCTCCCTATGGCCAAGGATTCAAACACGTGAGTCTGTAGGGTCCTTTCCTATTCAAACCACCATAGTGGGCCTCATGCAGAAGGCCTGGGTCTCCTCCCTGCTCACCACTGCTTAAACCTCACCTTGGTATGGTGCAGGGAAGAGTCAAGAGCCTTTACGTTTCAGATCTTCATCCATAAAGTCTTTCTTGGAGCCTCCACATTGCTGATTCTGAGAAGGATAACTCTCAGGGTGAATGTAGCTCTGAGACGACCATCCGTTTAGAGTAACTTTAAAATAAATTTATGGTTAGGAGAGAATTTGTTGTGGTGTAAAAGAAGACAAAAGTTTTAGTTTCTCCAGCTAGCTTGTTAGTGATGTATGAAAGTCCAAATTGTCTAAATTCTAAGAGGACAATATGGCTACTTATCTTTATTAACATGTTTGGGAAGACTCTTTTACGACCTGCTAGTGTCTCATGATCTTCTGTTTCAAATATTCTTTAGAGGACATTGGAATCTCATGTGTCACCAAAGCTTAGAGTAAATGTTTACTAACAGGGAGATAATTTTGGCAAATCTGAGTGATTACAGAGCTTTGTGGCTGTGTGTCGGCCTTTATGTCAACATGTTATTGCTAATGGCTATGATTTATTTACTCCCAAGTCCTTGGCTAGTAGCAGGGCCCCCAGTTATATAGCCTTGGTCCAGTGAAGAGCGTGCAGTCTGTTTCTGGAAATTCACCATGATGACAAGAGAGCTCTGGGCTGCTCCTCTCTCCTGAAAGCAATTTAATACAATTTCCTGAGTGGCTCTGGGAGAAGCTGTGGCCTCAAGCCATTTAACATACCCAGGGTTAGCTTGGGCATGTCACAGCAGCTCTTGTAGCATCTAAGTTACTTAAACACTGAGTTATCAAGACATGTGGTTTTTTTTAATATAGGAGATCATGAGTCTGATGGATGGGAAATTTTACTGCTTGGACCCTAAAGGTCCATACTCTAGAGACCTGGTCTTCAAGGTGGTGTTATTGGAATTCCTGTGGAACTTTAAAAGATGGGATTTTAAAGTCCCTAGGTTAATTTGAAGGTGGCTGTGAAAGGGGCTATGGGACCTGGTCTTTCTTCTTAGTATCGTTCCTGATTTGTGATGTGATTTGAAGTTTATTCCTGTTCTCCACTCCTGACATTTAGAAGCTTCACCAGAAGACCCAAAGCAAACAGGCAGGCCGGTATCTTAGAGGGAAACCTCCAGAATCAACAACATAACAACAGGTTTCTCTTTTTAAGTTCATTGTCTTAAAGCTTATTAATACAGCAAGCTCAAGCCATTTGTTTTCTTCTGGAGGGAAAAGTTTGTAGGGGTGTGTGTGTGGAGTGTAGACTTAGAGGTAGGAAAAAACTGTAGAGAGCTATCACATCTACTTAAATAAACATGGGTTGTTTTTTTTTTTTTTTTTTTTTTTTTTGGCTAAACTCTCTAAATGTTACCACAGAGGTCGGCTTGCTGAAGTCAACTGATCGTTTTAGATTGAGATTCTTGATTGTGTGGATGGGGATCAGAAGGAACGGAGAGCCAAGGATAGGTGGAGCCTTTGGAGGGCTTTCATATTATTCATTCCTCCTTCTACCCATTCATAATTCCTGGTTGGATCCTTTAGAACACATTGATTATTTGTGGGCTCTACGAAATGAATATCAAAAAGATTTGAGAAAAAAATTACCTGTGTACTAAACATGCACAGACTTTTATTTCCTTCTTGCATTTCCCTAAATACCAGGCAACAATTATTTACAGGACATTTACATTACAATGTGTTACGTACTTGTCACCAAGAGACAGTGGAAAGAATGGGAGAGGATTTGTGAGTTGTATAGGTGGTACACCGTTTCTTTCCTGTTAGGGATGTGAGCATCCACAGATCGTGGTAACCATGGGGGTCCTGGAAACTGTCTCACATGGATACTAAAGGGCAACTGGATTGTTTTGTGGGTTTTTCGTGGAGGGTAGGAGGGGTGGGGCCAGGAGAGTATCTGCATTTCATATGTCATTTCCTGACAAGGGCCCAGGTTTCCAGCAGTTTCTTTCTACCTTTTCAGCTGGATTAGTAACTTTCTAGCTCCCTTGTATTTTTGTAAAGCTTTCGTTTCCCTGTAGTGTGGCTCATTTCAAAGCCTGCTATCTTCTAATGATCCTAGGCCTGTCTGACGGGGGATGCATTCTCCCCTCTTTGCCTTTACCTTCTGCTTGCCAGCCCGTAGGAGGGGCCTGTCCTTAGCCGGTGGGGGAAGCCAGTCTGCAGCCCGAGCCCACACCACAGCTGGCCTCTGGCAGAGGTGTACCAACAAAGGAAGAAAACAAAAGCTGAGTGGCTGTCATTTCAAGCTCCATTAGGGGCACATGTTGGGTGAGGAAATCAATGGAAAAAATGAAGCTGGCAGGAAAGGGGCTTCCCCCACCCCCTCTGTTTGTGAAATGGAATTGACCACAAATAATGATAGGGCAGAAATCATCAGATAGAGGAAAAAAATAAGAATAAAAAAAGAAAAAAAGGAAAGTATTTCCAAAGCCCAGGGAGGAAACAAAATTGCCACCGTGTTTCATTTTTTTCTTTGCATGACAAAATATCAGCCAAGTCAGGATTGCAGCACCCAGCTAGCCACTGTGAGGTGGATGCTTTGAATGAAATGGGAATTATTCTTCCACGGTTACCGCGGCCATTCTAAAGGATAAACTCTTAAGTATCAATAATATTGATATTTGTCCTAATGCGTGGCTAATCGAAGACCATTTTACAGCTTTGCTTTCAGAAAGCCAGTCAAGAGAAGGCGTCCATGGGGACTGGTTAACTCAAACTTCATCCCGGTCCTCTGACAAGGTACAATAAGAGAGGTATTTTGAGAGACAATGTGGGCAGCGATACAGTTGTGTTTTTCGTAAATAGTCTATGAAGAATCAATTCTTACTCTGTAACTCTGTTTTCATATAACTTGTATGCTTACAGGAAGGTCTACAAAAGGGTTCCTTTCCTGTCACTTGATTTCTTTGATATGCTTAATCCTGGCCTTTTCAGCTTTCTCTTGATAAGCCTTTCTCTTTGTTGTCTTGCTGTGATGGCTGAGAGCAGCCACCAGATGGCACTGTGCCAGTCGAGTGTCTTGGAGGCCGGAAAGGGAATTGCTGGGCTTAGCTGGGGTCAGGTGAAGTCATGGGCAGAGAAGGGTCAGAGGAGAGAGTACAGCATGAGAAGACAGAGAAGTAGATACAGATGCCTGAAAGGCAAAGATTTGCATTTTATCTGTGGACTGATTTGTGTGAAACTGACAGAAGCCACGTGCCTGGAACTGAGATGAAAAATGAGCATGCGGTCCGTGGAAATCGGTATTCAAGGGAAAGAAATCAAGGCAAGATTCTCATGGATTACCAAAGATTGGTTGGAGAGTCCCAGTAATCTTTGCAGAGAAGTCCGTTCATTTACACCCCATCGAGCCTTAGTGAAGAAATTAAATTTGAACACTTCTTTAACTAATCAATATCAAAGTCAATAATGGATTGACACCTTGCACTTCCCTGATGTAGGCACTACGTTAGTAAATGGTGTGATTCTGGTGGTTTCAGTTTAGGAGTTAAAAGGTAGAATTGTCTCTGCTTGATACAGTTACACTTTTTTTTTTTTTTTTGTAATTAAACCATGAGTCTTGTCCTTAATGCTCCCCACCCTATGGAAAGTATATAAATTAGCAAATCCCCTTTCTCTAAGGAAAGAAAAGACAGAATTAATATGGCATTTGTATACTTGAAGCCCATACATCAAGCCCACATACTAGGTAACTATGAAATCGTGAAATACCTTTCCTGATGTGCCCAACCCCAAGCCCAGATCAGGGAGTTAAGAAGTAGAAACCACAGCACCTCAGGTTTTAATCACCCGACTCAATTACGGTGCATGCTTGTCACATGTTGCACAGAGATGGCTGTATCCAATCCCTCCTTGATGTAGTGAATTCTCGTTGTCAGTCCTCTGGGGATGTAGAGTTGAAGCCCCCACATTTTGTGGTAAGTGTGGCTGCACTTATCAACACATTTCCATTACTCCCCGGCTCTAAGAGCCATGGGGCGAAGCTTCGGAAGCACAAGAGGAGCGAGTGAGTGTCATCCTGGGAAGCTGTCTTCATCTGCTCCACCGTGCTTTTCATGATGCATGCTTTCAAGTCCCCCAAAGTGAGGCCTGATTAAGCCGTGTGCTCTCTGTCCATCTCAGCATTCCTGCCGGCCCTCTGATAGGACTTGTAGTGCAGACTCTTGCAGATCACCTATGAGGCAGCTGGCTTTGTTTAGAGAAGGCATTTTTTTTCTATGTTCAAAGTTAGTAACTCATGCTTGGTGGTACATGACTGTAATCCTAGCTCTTGGGAGACTGAGGCACAGGAGCCATGAGTTCAAGACTGTTTCAAAAAAAAAAATCAGATTAGGAAAAGCCAGTAACTTAAAATTTCATCAAATCGTCTCTCGCAAGGATGATCATGAATTACAAATACATAGCTCAGATTAGTTTATTATTTATATATTTGTTTGTTTATTATTTGTGTGCGTGTGTGTGTTTATGTGTGTGGTTATGCCCATCTGTGTCTGTGCATGTAGAAGCCAGAGGATTACTGCAGGTGTCATTTCTCAGGAACATTGTCTAGTATACTCTATATTTGAGACAGGGTCTCTTGTTGGTCTGGAGATCCTCCATTAGGTCAGGCTAATTGGTAAGATCCATCTGTTCCTCTAAGTGCTGGGATTACAAGTGTGTACCAACACACACACACACACACACACACACACACACACACACACACACACACA
>NW_021604712.1:1615063-1632453 GCF_004785775.1 Grammomys surdaster | reverse complement strand
ACACACACACACACACACACACACACACACACACACACACACACATGTTCTCCCTGTTTTCCATAGCATAAATTTAAAGCACACAGGTATTTTTGTGGCAAGCAAAGGGTTTAAAGGTACTTTGGAATCTGAAGGCTTTCAGTGGGCCACAGACATCCCAGTTCTCAACATTTGGATTCGCTCACATACTTGAGATCTCTGTCTGGCTTCTGTGGCATCTAATAAGTGGATCAGCATGACAGACAAATGTCTGTGCTCTGCTTGGGGATAGGTATCCTTGCTCATGGAAGATTTAAAATAAATGGGGACAAATCCTCAAGGTTGTTTGCACAAGGGTAAGTCGAATGACTTCTGTAAAGGACAGTTTGTCTATATGAAAGAAATCTTGATATATAGGGGATCATTTCTGTAGGGTGATTTGGTAGTTGGTGAGAACAGAATCATCTAGAACCACGAGAAGGAAGCCTGACTCTTCTGTTCCTCTGGGGTGCCCTGGGTACAGTGTTTTACCACAAGAAAGTGGGACTCTCAACAATCTGGCTATAAATAGAGATCAATTCAAATATCTCACCCCACTGTTTGAAGTTCATCTAGATGCTTCTGTTTTTCAGGTTACACAGGGAACAGACACTGGAACAGGCAAGGACTTTGTTGAGCAGAACACCAATAGCACAGGAACTAGCCCCAATTATCAACACATACAATATATGAAACAAAATGCCTGTGCTGAGCGAACTGTAGGCACAGCACGCAGCATCCCACAGAGAAGGAGAAAATCTTACTAGCTATACCTCAGATAAGAGGGTAATAGCCAGAATTTATATAGAACTGCAAGAATTGAATACCAAAGAAATAAAACTGCCAATCAACAATTGGGCTAATGAATCAAATAGACGGTTTTCAATAAAAAGAACAGAAACGGCCAATAGCTATTTTAGAAAGCATCCAACATCCCTAGTCATCAGGGAAATGCAAATTAAAACTACTGCAAGATACCACTCTACCTATTTCAGAATGTCTATTATGAAGAAATCTGACAGTAAATGTTGGAGAGGATGTGAAGACAAATGAACTATTCCTGCTGATGGGGGTTCAAGTTAATACAGCCATTATGGTAACCAGTTTGGAGGTTCCTCAAAAAGTTAAAAGTAATACGACCACAAGACCCAAGTATCTCACTCCTGTGATTATACCTAGAGAACTCCACACCATAGAGATATTTGTACACCCAAGTTTATTTCTGATCTATTCTCTGTAACAGAGAAAGGAGCCAACCTAGTTATCCATCAAGAGATGAACAGATAATCAAATCATGGTACTGTCTTGGTTTGTTTCCCTGTAGCCAGAGTCAACACCATGATCAAAATAACTTGAAGAGGAAAAGGTGTATTTAACGTATACTTTCATGTCAACGGAACAAGGCAGGAACCTGGAGGTAAGGACTGAAGAAGAGCCCATGGAGGAATACTGCTTACTGACTTGCTCTTCTTGGCTTGTTCAGTTTGCTTTCTTACACAATGTGGAGCCGCCTGTCCAGGGGAGGCACTGTCCACTATGGACTGGGCCCTTCCATATTAACCACAAATTGAGAAAATCCCCCACAGACTTGCCTACAGGCCAGTCTGATGAATGCAATCCCTCTATTGATGTTCCCTTTTCCCAGATGACTTTAGCCTGTGTCAGGCTGACAGAAAGCTAACCAGCACACATACATAGATACAATGCAGTAATAGTCAGTGCTAAATAAGAGTGAAATCACAAAATTTGTAGGAAAAGGGATGAACTTAGGTTGTATAATATTAAGGGAGCTGATTCAGTCTCAAAAGGAAGAGAATGAACCTTCTCCTCCATACTCAAATCGTAGCCTATAATGCATACATGCATATATGTAAACAAATGTACTTCTGGGTGAGTGCAACGCAGTGAAAGAGAACAAGAAGGGAAGAGTAGATGATGCAGAAGGACAGAGTGCAGGGAAAGGACACAAGTCAGGAAAGAGAGTGTGTAAAGTTAATTGTTTTCTAGTTTTAGCTCTTTTGGGTCTTTCTTTCCTTTATTTTTGGTGGATACATGCATAAAATATACTTGGTATTTAAATGAGTAAGATTGAAAGCACAGCTATGGCTTCAGAATGGCTCTTCTAACTGTATAGAGATTCACTGAGATGTCTAAACTGGGTCTGGCAAGTGCTTGTTTGAGTGTATGTTACTCTAGCAGTGTGATATTTTTTCCATTGGCAATCTTGTAACAATAAAGTGACATACGTATATGGATGTGCTGTATGTGTCTATATGTAAATACAAAACATTTCATAAACCAATAAAACTCAAAACCACAACAACACGTCCTTCAACCCAATAATTCCACCATCTTTAGAACCCTTTCTTTAAGGGAATGTGTCAACGAGGAAGAAATAGACACAAGGATGTTCACAACAGCATCATTTTTAGAGTTAAAACTGGAAACTAACATTCCAACAATAGAGCTTTGTCCATAGGCCATATAACAGCCGTTGAGTGGAATCCTAGACAGTCATTTCAGATGACATACCATGAGCTACCTCCATTCTGTAAGCTGAAGACAATTACAGCATGGCTTGATCCAAGAGTTTGCTTTTAGAAACATACATAGGTGTCTCTTTGGAATAGTGGGCAGCCTTTGAGATGGAACACAGTGATGCCTGACCTTTGCATCCCTAGCCTATGTAAAACTCTTCCCTTGAGTAATTTGTCACTGTCCAATAGAATATGGCAACATGGAGTTCTGAACTCATGATGTTATTAATGTGAATTCATGATGAGGTTACATATGTTGTGGCTTCCACTTCTCTCTCTGTATCAGTTCCTTGTCATTTGACTAAGTGTCTGACAAAAGGGATCTAGCAGAGAAAAGATTCAATTTGGCTCACAGCTTGAGGGTATAGCCCAGTGATATTCAACCTTCCGAATGCTGTGACCTTTTATTACAGTTCCTCATATGGTGACCCCCAACCATAAAATTATTTTCCATTGCTACTTCAGAACTGTAATTTTGCTACTGTTATGAATCACGATTCGAATATCTATGTATTCTGATGGTTGGCTACCCCTGTGTAAGGGTCATTTGATCACAAGTGTGTCACAACCCACAGGTTGAGAACCAGTGGTATAGTCCATCTTGGTAGGGAAGACACGGTAATGGGGGTATCTCTCAGCTGTGATGGCAGGTGAGGTAGGATGCTTGTTTCTAACTAGTGAACCAGGAAGCAGAGAGGGTAATACCAGAACTCAGAAGGCTTCCTCCTTCCTCCCCTTTTCACTCAGTCTGGGTGGCGAGCTCATGGAATGATGCTTTCCATGTTCAGAAGTCTTCCGTCAACTAAACCTTTCTAGAAATGCCCTCACAGCCATTCTCTGATGTGGGTTTCCTAAGCGATTCTAAATCTTGCCAATTGTGTGATGAAGGATAACCATCATGCTATCAGCCTCTCCCTATTGCTTTCTTGGTTACTGTTTTGATAGAACCAGCTTTCATATAGGAAAGGCCCTTGTGGCAAGGAACTGAGGGTGGTTTTCAGCCAACAGTCACAGGGACACTAATTATTGTCTATCCCTTAGTAGTAGGGAACTGAATCCTGCCAGCAACTGAATGAGTATCGAGGTGACGTTTTCATTAGTTGAGCATCCAGATAAAAATTCAGCTCTAGCCAGCACGTTGTTTGTGTGTCTCTGAGATCCTTTAGGAGAATCAAACCTAGTTGTGCTGATTCTTCACCTCCAGGACCTGGGTTAAACTCTAAGTTTGTTGCTTCTGAAATGATGACTCACATGTAAAGCAAAAGTTGTGACTTCTAAACAATAGCGTGCTAGATGTTATTATGTCTGGGTGGCATAAATGTAGCATTCTGAAAATATTTTGGGCCTGCAGATTCTTTCAGTGTCATACTGGCAGTGTCCTATGTTTATTCTAATGAAAACTTGAGATTTTGACACTGCCATTGAATAAACAGAAGGGTGATTTAACAGTTTACAAATTGATCTGGCTGATTTCATACACTTATGACAGAGCTAGCTCATCTCCAAGACACACTCTGGATTTACAGGAGTGCAGGCTGTGTCTTAGGGTTACTATCGCTGTAATGAAACACCATGACCAAAAGCAAGTTGGAGATGAAAAAATTTATTTGGCTGACAATTCCACACTGTAGTCCATTATTGAAGGAAGTTAAGGAAAAAAACTCAAGTGGGGTAGGAACCTGGAGGGAGGAGCTAATGCAGAGGCCATAAATGGGTGCTGCTTACTGGCTTGCTAATCATGGCTTGCTCAGCCTACTTTCTTGTAGAACCCAGGACCGGCAACCTAGGGATGACACCACCCACAGTGAGCTGAGCCCTCCCTACCAATCACTAATTAAGATGCTTTACAGCTGGGTCTCATGGAGGCATTCTCTCCATCGAGGCTTCCTCCTCTCTAATGACTCTAGCTGTCACTTTGCCGTAAGACTAGAGAGCACTGTGGTTGTTATGATTTATGATTCAAGGTGACTTTGGCTCACATTTTTGTCTCTTTTTGTTGTAGGTTGAGTTCTTGGGGGGGGACAGACTCAGATGCTCACGGACACCATCACCTGGGAAAGAGGCAGGCAGGAAGCAGAATGGAGGCAGGAAAGCTGAACTAGAGTTCCCCCTATAACTGAGAATCATAAGTGACCAGGCCAATGTAGTCCTGACTCATTCAGCCACTGGATGCTGGCTGTTCCCAGAGAGGAGATACCCTTGGAATACATGACACTCTACCCCTGAGATAAGCTAACCACAGAAGACTGGCTTCTGATGATATTCCCTGCTCTGGACAGTGGGTCTTTTCTTGAACATGCCTGTGGGTGCTTCATTTCTGAAGGAACCACAGAAAAAGGGAAGACAAAAAATACAGAGCCTGACAAATGGAGGGTTGAACTGTTCTTCATACCTAATGAATATTTGCCCAACCACACAAAGGAAGTCTGGAGCATATTTGACCCAGGAAATTTTCTTCTCATTGGGTGGAAAAGGCCAGTTTTATACCCCTCTATAGTGGGTTAGTGCATGCTCATTGCCCTCAGAATGGGCAAGCCCTCGGGTGAAATCATTCTCATTGGCAAGGCAGAGTCCCAAGGAGCTGGCATTCAGATCCTACTAGTCACTCCAGTGACTCCTCTCCTTTATAAAAAGGAAAAGGAGGAGTTGTGAGATGGTAAGGCCATGCCAGGAAGCTTGGTAAGGTAGACCAGGTTGAGACCCGGAGACTTGGTGGCCATACACCTAAGACTTTGATGACTCCTCGCTTCCTGCCAGATTCCTGGCCTGGAACACTTGCCACACTTCCCACATAAGGAAA
This sequence comes from Grammomys surdaster, assembly GCF_004785775.1. Taxonomy (NCBI): domain Eukaryota; kingdom Metazoa; phylum Chordata; class Mammalia; order Rodentia; family Muridae; genus Grammomys; species Grammomys surdaster. The sequence continues at coordinate 1,627,098 of NW_021604712.1, read as the reverse complement.
TGTGACCTGTGGTCATGTATTCCCGAACAGTTCTCCATGCTAATGAGGTACCTACAGGCTCTGAAGGCTTAGCCAATAAGCTTCCCTTCCCAGACATTCCTCTCTGCAAAAGGTATTAATCTCAGGTCCATCTGAGAAGTGGGTACAGTATGCATCCATTTTCCACCGTGAGCAGTCAGTAAACAGTTTAGAACCATGGACTGTCTCTTTTATCTACTACCACCATGAGGAATGTGCAGGTCTTCACCTACAGAGCTGCAGCTAAATATCCTGTAGAAGGTTTCTCTTCGATTTCTGCCTGCCTCCACCAAGCTAAGGACAATCACTGCTGAGACAATCCAGGACTCCCCTTTCCCCACCCTGCCATCCCCAGGCCCTGGCTAGACTCTGTCTCCAGCCCAGAGTTCTCTCAATTCCTTCTAGGCTCTTCTACAACTACATTCTCAGCTTTTCCACAACTCTCAGCAGCACCTAGATGTCCAGGAGTCAGAGAACCCCTCACCCCAGCCTTGGTGCAGGCCTGGGGACCTAGGAACCAGCTCGGCTTTTCCACATCTCGGACTATGCTTCCCTACCTATGGAGCAATGTCTAGGCACTACCTTATGGCCCAGCACCAGCCCAGGATAAGCGCAATCAAACTCCCAGCATTTCACCTCTGGAGTGGCTGTGCCCTGAGGTGGGTGGGATTTGGACCCACAAAAACCTACTCTAATAAGGGTTCTCAAATGCTCCAATTCCCTGTAACCCCTCCTAGCCCACTGTCCAAAGGTAGGGAAGAAAAGATGGTGAATAGGACAAGGGGATGTGGACCAGTTTACAAGTAGTTCTTTGGGATGATTCCAATCTCCATTGTCAGGATACCAGTAGTCCATTGCAGTAGTATCAGGATACCAAACATGAATCACCAGTGGTGGTATAATCCAGCAGAAACAGTCAGGTCCCCTTCAAATTGGCACAAGTCAGCCAGATTGACCAGAACCAGCTGGGATGCCAGGGGAAGTTCTCTGCCATGCATCTCTCAACAAAGTGAAGATCATCGAAGACACGAGAGCAAAGAAGCATTGCAAGGCTAGGTACGCAAGCACCCTATTGTTATCCATTGAGTCCTGTTTATACTCTCTCCAAACATCATGTGTCCTCCCATAGGTCTTGACTCAAAAAAAGACCATGTGAATCTGTGTCACATGACACAAACAGAAACTTCCACTTCATCCCACCACTGCTTTTTTCCAGGAGGACCTGGATGGACATTTCTGCCTGTAATCTGCCATTTTCACCTCTCAGGTTTTCCTCTGTATGTGTTATAGTAGCTTCTCCAGGATTGCAATAAGCCTCATTCCTTTTGAGGGAAACAGAAGATAAAGAGTCTTAGAAGAACGAACTATAGAAATGATCCCTGAAAGTATAGTCTTGAGTCTTAGAAGAACGAAAGCCAATGTTTTATTACTTTTCTCTATAGTGCTCTGAACTTTTCATGGGTCAAACTGTGTTGGATTATACTCCTTCCCTGATCCTTACCGTGGTACTTGTATCCATCTGGCTTCAGGTATTTTATTGCTCCTGGTACTATTGTGCTCACTGTTTCCAGGAGAGCTAGCTCTGAAACAACCTTTAGCCTTGGCTTGCAGAAGATGGCCACCACCAGTCATTAAAGTGATGCTGGTGCCCTGATCCCTGGCCCCAGGGCATAGTATCATCCCTGAACTGTCTATTGAACACTGGAGCATCTTCTGAATGTTCCAGCTTTTCCCAGAGCCTGTGTCTCCTGGTGTCTCTCCTGGAAGTTCTAGCATCTCAGATTTCCTTTGCTCCACTATCATGTGCTCTGTGATCTTGAATATCATCCCATCAGCCACTTTTCGTCATGTTTTGGAGTCCTTGATAGAAGACATCTTGGAAAAAAAATCTCAAATCAATAAACCTTGCCTGATCCAATTCTAAATTCTGACCCAACTGTTCAGTACTCATGAATATTTCCAGGCTCTTCTGGGCCCAAGCTGGTTAGGGTTGCATCTTTAGGGTGGAGATTGGACTTCTCATGATCTATTCTTCTTTGTCTCTCAAAAGACTCATTGATTGGTGTGTGTGTGTGTGTGTGTGTGTGTGTGTGTGTGTGTGTGCTCATGCCTGGATGTATGTATATGCACCATGTGTATGCAGTGCTTCAGGGGTCCAGAAGAGGGCATCAGCCACTTCTGTGGCTGTAATTGGGATGTGAATTCAGGTCCCCTGGAAGGGCAGCAGTACTCTTAGCTGCAGAACCATCTCTCCAACTCCAAGAGTTTGTCTCCTCTTGCCAGGAAGTCTTGTATCTTAACATGAACCTGTCTCTGCTTTTTTCTTCATGAGGAGACAAATACTTAAGTACCAGGTGGCTTTAACACTTGCCTTTCAATTGTCAATCTCTTCTAAGTTTTTTCCTAAATATGAATGGTGCTTATCAATAGTCACTGGATACACTGCTGTTGCAATTACAGCACTATGGGAAGCAGATAAAGTCCTGAGTGAAAGAGTGTTGCTGACATGAGTGTGATCATATCAAATACCCCCAAGAATGGCAAAGCCTTCCTGCCTGAGTAAGGCTCAGGGAAAAAATGGCATAGGCTTCCCCTGATCCATATGCATGTGTTGACAGAGTGTACTGAACGTATGTATTATTCTTCCTGGATGTTTACAGAGATTGATCCCTATGAGACTTCATACTGAGAGGTTAGCGAACCACCTCTTTGTGCTGTATGTAATAAACTCGCTGAGTTTCTGAGCTGTGTAGTAGGTACCCTCCATCAGAGTAAGCATAGTCTACCAGATCCCAGCTTTTCAGTATTTGTGTCTTATTTCTTCAAATCTGTCATTTCTTCATTCTAGTATCACCCCAGTCAGATTTCTAGGACCAAGCCATGCTGGACAAGGCAATGCTCCTCCCCCATCAAGACTAATTGATTTGTGTTTGTGTGTATGTGCACACATCTGGCCATATGTATGTGCTCCATGTTCATGCAGTGCTCTCGGAGGCCAGAAAAGGACATCAGATTCTCTAGACCTGGAGTTACAGTCACTTGTGAGCTACCCAGTGCAGGCACTGAGACCCGCACCTCTCCAATACACATTTATAATAAATTGCAATAGCTACACTATTCCTTTCTACTACTATGCCATTCCCAACTCTCCAGGAATAAGAGAAAATTAGATTTTCACCCTATGCCAGAGGCTCTCTAAGCCCCACCTACCACTGAAGAAAGAGTCATGGACAGCTAGCAGTCAGCAAGTTTGATCTCTGACTTCATCCACTGCCTCTTTCTATGACCTCCCAGTAGAATTATTTCTCATTGGCTAGTTTTATGTCAACTTGACACAAGCTAGAGTCATCTGAGAGGATAAGCATAGCTTGAGAAAATGCCTCCATAAGATTTGGCTATAGGCCAGCCTGTGGAACATTTTCTTAACTAGCAATTGGTGGAGGGAGGCCCAGACCATTGTGGATGGGGCCATTTCTGGGTTAAGCAAGTCATAGGGAGTAAGCCCGTAAACACCACCCCTCCAAGGCCTCTGCATCAGCTCCTGCCTCCAGGCTATGGCCATGCTTGAGTTCCTGTCCTGACTTCCTTCAATGACAAACTATGATGTGGGAGTGTAAGTAGAATACAACCTTTCCTCCCCAACTTGCTTTTGGTCATAGTGTTTCATCGTGGCAATAGTAACCCTAGGTAGGACATTCGAAATGGAAATTTCTGGTGTTTTAACAACTCCATTGTGTCACATGATATTTTTCTGGAAGCCATCTTGTGAGAGGGCATGTGATGTTTTGCTGAAAAGAGAGGGTGCATGATATGTGGAAAGAATATAAATAGAACTCCACAGATAGTGAGAGGACGCTTTTGCATTGCTACAGCTAGTCTTTGCTGGTCCTCACTGGTCTTCATTGGGCTTCACTTCATAGAGAGAAACTTGCCAAACAACTTCTCGCAGTATTCCAGCTGATTTTGGCCACTTCTGACTTGTGCCGATCAGGTGGAGCCTTGCTGTTTCTGCTGCATTGTGCCACCCTACTGATTTGTGTTTGGCGTTTGCTATTGAACTGGACTGCTAGTATCCTGATAATGAAGAGTAGAATCACCCCAAGAGGATACTTTGAAACAGTTCCACAGTATCTTTTTCCTGTTAAACCTTGTTTTCACCCTACTTCTGGTCGGAGGGTTAGAAGAGAGATTGAAGCGTTTGAGAACCCTAAATAAAGTAGGTTTTGAAAAAAAATGTAAGCCTACAGACATTGTGTTTTTCAGAAGCAGACAATGATAATAGCAGTTTTAATGGTGGCCAACAGCTGTGAGAAGGCTAAAGAGGGAGTCAGACAAGGTTGTAGCTCTGATAACGTCTTGGCCCAACTCCTGGGGAGCTGTGGACCAAGGATGGACCAAATTTCATGCCTAGTGTTGGGAGGTAGAAGGGCTTTAGCCAATGAATAAGTTGCTAATAGGAAGCAATTAAGAATTCCTGCTCATCCTCAAGGGGTTGAGTTAATGGATGCAAGAGTAAGTTGTTATAAAACTATAAAGTATGTTGGGCTTTCTTGCCTTTTCTCCCTGCTTCCTCTTTTTGCTATGTGGTGTGATTGGCACATATCCACTTGTTTTCCTTTTGATCTCACTGTAGGGTCCTCATAAAAGCTGACCAGCTACTAGCACCAGAGATGTTTATGGGTCCCCACAACAATGAGCTAAACAAACCTTCTCTTCTAAATTACTCAGCCTTGGGCATTTTATTATAACACCAAAGCATAGACTAAGTTAAATATGGAGCTGTGTAGCTCATCACCATGCCCATCACACCCCTGAAATGTAATTCCTTTTCATTTATATATGGTTTATATGTCATTTTCCTATGTGATAAAATAAATAAATATGACAATCAATAAATTTTTATTTCAGAGTGAAATTCAAATTGTGTCTCCTTCCTCAGTTTGCTTCATGAGAAGAAAGCATTTGGTTCTAATTTCTACTGTGCAAGGGTGTATGACCAGAATTCGTAGCATCTGTTTAGAAATGAGGTAATGGCCAAACTGATGCTCCCAGCTCCTGTATGCCATGCTATCAGATGTTCTTGGCAAAGACCACAAGAAACAGACAGCTTGTGACCCCATCTAGGTGTTGTGTTGACTGGCTCATGTTGCACTCACTGTTGCGCTCATATTTGGAATTATTTTCTCCCCACTGGTTTAGTTGTGTGCTTTCAGTGAAGTTGATGAATCCACACAAGTGCTGGCTTATTAACCTGAAGGACCAGAAGGAGAGGGTGTCAAGTTTTCTTCCAGTTCCCATCTTTTTGAAAGTTCTCCTTCTGTGAAAGTGCTTATGGGAGAGAATTAGTGACAACTTTTGTTTTTGAAGATATAAAGACCAGCCCGAGGCCTCATTTCTGCTTCTGTTTAGTTTCCCAATAAGAAAAAGTCACCTTTTGACAAGAGGCTTTGTGACCATAACTAGAGAATTTAGTTTTTTCCTATGATTTAGAGAAAGGAAGCTCATACAAAAGAACAACTTGAGAAGTGTAAAGGTCTGATGGAGAGAAAACAACATGGGATTTGGTGACAGTCAGCCTCTGGGGTAGATGGATTGAAATGCTGCCTCCTGCTATAATCTATCGCTATATAAACTTTCCAACACTCAGTTTCTTTGGGTAAACCAAGAGCATAGCTCCTTGTTTTTGTCCTCTTTTGTAGTGACTGTCCTTGAATGGATTCTGTCTTCTGTGCTCATACATTCTCTATACAATTCCACATAGCTCCATTCCTGACAGTTCCTGTAAAGGGCTCCAATTGACCTCCTGCTGTGTGAGATGGTTCCCAGGGAGACATAAAGCAATGTCTACAGACACCTAATGGATTATAGACAAATGTAATGATTCTATCGAAGGCCGGCTTGGTGAACCAATGAGTTTGTGGGGTTTTATACAGGAGCGTGAACAACTCAAAGACAGCCGTGTTATCCAAAAGCCCTCCTCAGCTTGTGTGTTCGTTCAAGCATAGCTGATGCAGCTGTGGAGCTCTCTGTGTGGTGTATCTTTCCCCACTAGTACTTAGTGCACACATAAACGTGGAGAGGAAGAGACCTTGTGAACTAGGTAAGTTTCAAGGACTTCTTGGGACTCGTGAGTTATCTCCTGAATCTTAAGGAATCTCTCTCCAGCTTGCATTGTTTCAACTCACAGGAAATTGCTATACATCTTGCTGGACAGATGTTTGTATCTTGCCTTAGGAGACTTTCCTAGCAGTCCTCAGGTCATTCTCTTGCAACTCCAGGTTTCCAATCAACCCATTCACCTGGGACATCCCATCCTTCTCTGGATCCTTGACTTTTGCTTCTCCTCCGGCCAGACCTGAGTCCCTAAATATCTTCTCCAACTATAAGTTTGTCTGATGCTGTTGTTGGGACTCCAAGGTTTTTGATGACACCTATGTACTGAGGTCTTTAACATTTAGAGCTCCAGCCTGACCTTCCCCAGGCCTTTCAGTCTTAGATATTCAACCTTTTAAGTCACATCTCCTTTTGAGTGTGCCATCTGCACCTAAAACATAAGTCCTTACTCCCACTTGTCCAACTGTTGGTGCTGGAAGGTCTGTTTGGAAAGTCAATGGTTTTCTTGTTATTATTTTTATTAATCATTTTTATTTACATTTCAAATGATATCCCCCTTCCCTGTTACCCCTCTACAAACTCCCTTCCCATCCCCCCTCCCCTTCGATTCTATAAAGGTGCTTCTCCTACCCACTCATCCACTCCCACCTCCCCTCTGGAAGCATCATATCCCATCTCCCCCTTGCTTCTAGGTCCTTCCCAACCCCCCTACTCCCACCTCACCACTCTGGCATTCCCCTAAGCTGGGTTATAGAGCCTCCACAGGATCAAGGACATACCCCCCCTCCCATTGATACCAGATAAGGCCATCCTCTGCTACATATGCAGCTAGAGCTGTAAGGTCCTCCATATATACTCTTTCGTTTGTGGTTCAGTCCCTGGGAGCTCTGGGTGGTCCAGTTAGTTGATATTGTTCTTCTTATGGGGTAGTAATCCCCTTCAGCTCCCTTAGCCCTTCTCCTAGCTCTTCCACTGAGGTCCCCAGGCTCAGTTCAATGGTTGGTTTTAAGTATCTGCATCCGTATTGGTTAGGTGCTGGTTGAACCTCTCAGGGAACAGCCACCCAGACTCCTGTCAGCAAGTGCTTCTTGGCATCAACAATAGTGTGGGAGTTTGGTGTCTGCAGATGGGATGGATCCTCAGGTGGGGAAGTCTCTGGATGGCCTTAGAAAGCCAATGTTATTCTTCCCTTTTATGTTCTGCCTTTTCATATAGGGACTGGAATTTACCAAGTATATTTCCCAGAATCCTTGCCTGTGGGTATTCCATTTTCAGCCCATCAATAAGATGCATTTGCATGAGATTTGGAGAGAAAAGAAGTCTAATGATTGCGATGCCCGGACTGTCTTCAAGTAAGAGATTTTGCTGTGGTCTCCAGCACTCCTCTGTAAACATGTTCTCATTGGAAGCTAAAGTGTCTCAGGCATTTTGTCAACTCCCTGCAACACTCTATCTTTCTGCAAGGACAGTAGGCTAGCATCAGTGTTCTTCCATGACCTATGCTCCTCCCTCTTTCACAGTTTTATAAACACCCACAACCTCAGGTCCTTTCCTGCCTAAAATGGCTGCATATGCTTCACTTCTGATCCATCCTCCAAGTCACTGGCCCCCAAGTGTTACCTTATGTAATAGCCCGAGCTGCCCCACTTTTGGGGACCACTTTGTAATGGCCCGTTCTGCTGCTCAGGTCTATGGGTCAGGGTCTAGCAAGAGAGAGAGTGGGGCTGGAGGGGCAAGAGACGCAAAAAATGGAGACAAGACAGAGTCTGATCAAGTCTCTCTTATTGAAAGGAAATCCTGGGTATTTATACCCTTTACCATGTGCCTTGCCCTCGTGGACAAGCACAGCTGAAGACACTATGTCACGTGCCTAGCAGTGTGGAGACCACGCACGCCTAGCAGTATGAATACCACGTGCGCCTAGCTGCTGGTGGCACTAAACAGCAAAACAAGATATGTGAGGAAAACAAGATGTTTATCCAGAGTGTGCTCAGCTGTTGCGGGCTGTTGAAAACAAGTCTCTTGTCAGGGTATATGGCTTGAGATGGCTGCAAAGATGATAGCCGCTTTCTGCTAGGAGTCGGCTCCCAACAACCTTACACATAAACAGAAGTGGGGGCACTTGTGTTAGCCCAAGATGTAAATCCATTGATATAAACCTTTACCATATAGGTAGTGTCATCTATGCAGCTTCTTACGTCAAAACACATAAGAATATGTGAGTCTTCTCTCATAGCCAGGATCTTGGTTATTTAAACAAGATGCCTGAATTTTGGCAGATTATGTAACCTGGGTGAGGTTCCATGTAACTAGTGATACTACCAGTCATCGGTCCCTGACGTTGGATGTCTCCAAACATGGGCTCTGTTTCCATGGAACCCAATTAATGGTGTTCTAACTGGAAAACAAAGAAGTTTTCGCAATGAAGCTTACAGGGAAGTCTCTAGCTGAGAAAAGTTAAAGGGTTATTAAGTGAGGGGCTGGCGTGGCAGCTGTATACAAGAGCTGAAGACCGTTTGAGCAGAGGAGAGTGGTAGATTTGTTGAGCAGGGTTAGGATGCAATTTTGAGATTTTTCAAGGTAACAGCTTGAACAGAGCCTAATCCTTGCAGATGTAGAATTTTTTTTTTCTCCACCAGGATGCGTATTTCCATCATCAGTTTTGGAGAAGATCCCAGGAGTGGGGTTGTTAACAAGGATCGTGTGCATTCTGCTCTGTGGTAGCCATTGCCAAAAGAGATGTCAACTTACACCAAAATGTCTGTCCATAATGGTTAACACAGCATCATTTCAAACTTCATCTTTTCCATCGACTAGGGCAAGAAAAACTATGCCATGATGTATGTATGTGGACATTGTTTTCTGTGCTGTTTCTGTGGACTGCCTATTTGTGATGGGGATTTCTTATAAAGTTAGGACAGGGTACAGAGGAAAATTTTTTTTTTGTTCAGATTTACTGAATAAAGGTAAAAGCATTGAATAGGAAGTCCCATCCCCCTTGGACAAGAGTTTAAATGCTAGCATCAGAATAGGGCTTTTTTTTTCTCTAGAAAATATGGGCTTCTTTTTCCTGCCTAGGGACATTCTACCTTGGCCACCACTGCAGAAATACCTGGTGGTGGGTATCATCCAACAGGAGATTTGAACCCAGGTTCCCAATTGCCACCTCTGTAATCCCACATCTAATCACAAGCGCAGTCTTACCTGTGGCACGGTGCTGTGAGATGCTGAATGAGAAGCAAAAGCAATGAATAAAAACGAAATAATAAAGTAAATCCTCTGGCTTATAGGTTCAGTGGGAACTGAAAGTCAGAATAATGCATTTGGCAATACAGAAACGATACTAATGAATGCAAAAAAAATGAGTCATGTGCTTTTCAACCCACTATATAACCCCTCAAGTGGAAACAAAACTCCTAAATCTAGTAAATTTGTCTAAACTGAGATCCACGGTGCATTCATGTACGCCAACCTTTGGTACTATTCTAAATTTTTAATCTTGAACATGAGATGAGTAAATCTTGAATTTTTGAGGGGTGTGGTATTACACAGGTTTAGAGTGTTACAGGCTTCCCAGGTGGGGAAATTTGTGTGTGCTTCTCTGTAAGTTTGTGATGTTTAAATGTGGCATAAGGGTACTGTTCAGAAGCAGGCATTCAATTTCCTTCCTTTGAATCCATCATCTTCAGATGCCCAGGAACATCCCACAGATCTGGGTTCCATGACGCTGACGTTTCACAGAACTACAAAGTCCTACATAGCAGGGGTACCCTCACTCAGAGAAACCATTCTCCCAGTAGTCACCCATTTTTGTCTTTAGAAAATAGAAAGAAACACTAGGCTTGTACTGGGTTGATCAGACATCTGTCAAAACATCTAAAAGCTAAAGCCATATTAAGAGTTTCTCAGAGAGCATAGCAGCTCCCACACACCTACAAAAGGCTGAGAAGTGCCCCTGACTTTCTCCCTCCTAAGTGAAAGGGAGATGAGAGTGAACCAATCCCATTCTTTGTGTTTCTTCTGGAACAATTGTGGTGTGAGACCTTGCCTGGCAGCAGTTTCACCCTTAGGCATTAACTCAGGATACTTTGATCACAGGGGTCTTTGGCTCTGAATGGCAAAACCCTGCCTTAGTTTAGGTCCAACCTCACAACTTTCAGACAATAAGGGCCCAAATGGAATTAAAGATCTGTGATCTCAAGAGATATTCTTCCAGGTAGAAGAGAGACGGTTACTTTCCCTTTGAACTAATGTATGGAACACACCAACACTGTGAACTCATAGGATAACTTGTGATGTTAGTTCACTCTGTCCACCATGTGTGTCCTGGGGATTAACCTCAGGTTTTCAGGCTTGTTGGTAGTGCTTTATACCCTGAGCCATATTTCTGATGAGTGTGTGTGTGTGTTTGTGTGTGTGTAGGACAAGGATGATGTCAAATGTGATTGAGGAAAGAATCACTTTTCATCTTATTTATTTTTGGTACAAGGTTTCTCACCGAACCTGGAGCTCAGTGATTTGGCTAGATTAACTGGTCTGCAAGCCCCAGGAATCTTCCTGTCTGTCTCCCCAGTGCTGGGATTATAGGTGCATGAAACATGCAGCTTTTTTACATGAGTTCTGGAGATCAAACTTGGGTCCTCACACAGGTGCAGCAAGCGAGTCTTTTAACAACTTTCAAACATTTCTAGGCCACTTAAACCATCTATAGTATGAATAGACCACACACACACACATTTATATTCTAGATTTTACAAAACATGAATATTTTCCAGATTATTACATTGACAGATATCACACTATATCTTTTAATTACTATACAGCCAGAGAAACAAGAACATTTGCTATCAAGGGTGATGAAGGGCTTTAGAATCAGAGTTGTCTTCAGCTATGTGCAGCCACATACAGTTGGCATAATACACTTTCTCTTTGTGCCTCAGTTTCTTCATTTCTAAAGTAAAGCTATTGTTTATTTCTTACAGACATGGTGCCTCGCTGCCATTTCCAGCATGACTAAAGAGTGGAAGTGTGGTGGGAAATTATTCTCTAGTTCTTGAAAGTACTGACCTGTATCTCTTCCCGTTAACTCCTGCTTAGCAGGTCCGTGTTTCTCTGTGATATTTTCCTGGGAGTTCATAGAACTAATGTGATTCTGGTTGCCACCTTAGCCTCATCTCTGGGCAGCTGGGAAGCTGTTTAACAGGAATCATGAGAGCAAAGGTGAAAGATCGGAGGACTCAGGGACCAGTTGGCCTCCTAAAATGTTTCGAGAGAGTCTGATATTGAAAGTGATGCCTCTGGACTCTGATCTGGGACCAGTGAGCAGCATATGCCAGTTTCATTGGCCCCTAAACATTAGAAAATACAGGGTGCCTTCTGTGGGCGTAGGCTTTGTCCTAAACGGGGAACAAGATCTTGATACAGACAGGGAAAGCTGAAACTCAATACTTTCACCCAAGTTCAGCATTCAGGAAGCAGAGGGTCAAAGAGCGAAGGGACAAGAGCTAGCCAGGTGACCATTTTGCATTGCAGGATGGTCAGCCAGTCTTGCTGGTCAAGACCATGTCAGTCACTCCCTTAGACTGTTTCAGAAGAAACAGGAGAGGCAAGGCTATTGGGAGGGGATTTAGCTGATATGTTTAAGGGCTTTCCAGGAGGAGGAAGCCATGACTCCTGCTGGAGGAAAAAGGAGTCTGAACCAGGCCACACAGACTTGACGATAGAGTAAGGGTAATTGAAAAATCATCTCCCACTCCCAAGTATCCAGGGGCAGAAGGGTGCTAAAATGGAGAATGAAGAGAGCTTACAGCAAGGTGCTCTACTGCCCAGGGAGTGTGGCTTACAGGTTCTCAAGTCTCCTGATGGACTGATCCTGTATCCTTGGTCATGAAATTCCTATATGC
>NW_021604712.1:1614696-1614963 GCF_004785775.1 Grammomys surdaster | reverse complement strand
CCTCCCTCCCTCCCTCCCTCCCTTCCTTCCTTCCTTCCTTCCTTCCTTCCTTCCTTCCTTCTTTCCTTCCTTCCTTCCTTTTCCTTCCTTTTTGTCTGTCTGTCTTTCTGGAGAGAAATTGAGGGGACTTTGGTGATGGTGGAAGAGGAAGAACTAAGGAAGGGAAAAGTAAGTGACAGCCTGGGTGCTTAGCAGCAGGCAGAACAAATGCCCACTGGCGTGCCTGCATTCTGAGCTCCTTTCCTTCACCCAAGCTCTGTGGGTTTC
>NW_021604712.1:1594391-1614296 GCF_004785775.1 Grammomys surdaster | reverse complement strand
GAAGCTCTTCTGCATATGCATAATTAGGTATAAAATCAGATGTGTTCTGGGAGGTAGAAAAATGATTATTATGACCTAATCTATTAATCAAAACAGAACCACCTGCATTCTGCCTCCTTGATAACCAAGCTCCGCCTTCCCGTGGCCCCAGCTGATAATCAAGACCCTTGAATAATTTTCCTCCTACCACCTTCCCCTCCATTGTCACCTATTCTGATCTTTTCTGTTGCTTTGCCTTAATAAACTTTGCCAGCTACCTTTGTAAATTTGTGTGGGTTTTTATTTCAATTAATAAAGTAAGAGACCACACTCAAGACTTACCCTCACCACTGGCTACAAGTAACTCTTACTTTCTTCCTTCCTTTCCATCTCTTTCTCTCCCTGCTCCTCCCCACATCTCTCTGTCTTTATATATTTCCTTCCTTTCTCTTCCTTTCTTCCTTTCCCTTCCTTTTATGTGTATGACTTCTTTGCTTGCCTGTCATTAATTGTATGTGCACTAGATGGGTGCCAGGTACCCTTGGAGGCCAGAAGAACACATCAGATCCTCTGTAACTAGACTTACAGATAGACGGTTTTAAGCCACTAGTCTGCAGTGACCTTGAACTTCAGCATGACCTTGAACTTGCTATGTATCCCAGCCTGACCTCAAACTTACCATCCTTCTACTTTGGCTTTCTGGGTACTTGGATTATGGATATGCACTACTTCGACTGACTCAGAATTTTTGAAAATATATATTTCCAATAGGCAGTCAGGGTTGGAAACTGCCAACCTGGAATATTCCCATTTTTGCTCAGTAGACTGTTGGTAATTTCTTTACTTGTATGAGCATTTCTTAGAAGCTAGTCCTGGACCCTGCATAAGAATAGAGATTCTTGGGTCCTTCCCCAGACTCAGTCAGACTCTCTAGAATGGCCAAAGGATGCATTTGAACACACACCATCTCAGGTAATTTGTAAGCTCTCCTAGGTTTGATAAAGTCTGATTAAAAGCCAGATTGTCTCCCATTTCATGCCACCCTGCACCAAGAGAGCTGATGATCCTTCTATCTTCTGACTAAATCCAAGCCACTTCTGCTGGCTATTACAAGCTTGAGATTTTTAAACAGTACAGTGAAGACCTTGGAAGGAAGAATCTCATTTGGATATAACACAGGCAGTTGGATGAAGCCATTTCTTCTATTTCTGACACTCTATGATTTTATGTCATTATATCTGTCATTATGATCTGTGAAGCACAGGCACAAAATGGTTCAAACTGTGGCTACTGCAGACAGAAGGGCAGGTAATAGCTTTAAGCAGGGTTCACATATCTCCACGGTCCTGCCTTGGACTTTAAATCAAGCTGACCAATGGAGCTATGGATACCATGGGCCTTTAAGACCAGAATATGCACTTGCTGCCACTGCTCTGGATGATTATGGCTCTTGTTTCTTAGTTACTTAGTTGATATTAGCATTTGCCTGTTGTGCAGAATGACGAGTCTTGTTATGGTACTCTCACACTTGTACATCATATGTGTTGAACTGGTTCAATGCGCTTCCCCTAGGCCTCTCCTGTACTCTTTTTGTTTTGACCCTATGCTGCACTTCTCACTTACTCTGACCTCTTGACTCTGAGTTTGAACTTCATTCTTACTTCAGAACTGATCCTCAGAACTTGAGGGTAACACTTGTTTCCCCCCTGAATGTTCATCTCAGCTTTTCCTGGTGGGCTTTTTCAGCTCTACCTGGGGAATATGAACCAACCCTGGCTCAAGTTGCCTCCCAAACAGTCTCATCACACCCACCAGGATAGACAATTCCATCACATTACCTTTGAAGTGGTACAGAGAAGCCAGATTCTTCCCATGCTCCCCAGGGGATTCCAGTGGACAGCAAAGGTTGACAATTACTTATAAGCAGAAAACTACAGCTCCCGACAGCCACCCTCCTCTACCTCATCACAGCCTGCGTTACACATCTGTCATGTTTCCATGACATGGAGGAGCTCTTTGAATGTCTGTACCAAACCAGTAGTTACCACTCTTCCCTCCAGGAGGGAAGAGTCTGAAATATGCCACCAGTCATGAGAATGCAGGCTGCAGGAAAAGCAGCTGGCCAAAGAAAACAGAACTCTCACAGGAGAGACTCACAGGCAGAAAGCTGGTGGGCCATGCAAAGCAGAGAAAAGAAGCCGTTCGCCATAATGAGTAACCTGCGGCACAGCAATACAGTTGATAAATACTCGGTACTTAAAGTGAACTTTGAACAAATGCAAAAGCAGAGATTGAGTGCTTTGTGCAAAGAGTAGCACATTAAGGGCTTGTTGCAAAGACACTTTGTCCCTGCATAGACTGAAGTGGAATACAAACAGAGCTGGGAACTCAGATGACTCAATGGTTAAGAACACGCAGAGGACCTGGAATTCAGTTCTGAGCATCCATGTAAGGCAGCATATAGCCACCTGTAACTCCAGTTTTTGGGGGGTCCAACACCCTCTTTTGGTCTCCATGAGTACCTGTACTCATATGGGTCCGTGTGTGCACATGTACATGCATAATTAAAAATAATATAAAATTTAAAAATATAGTTGACCACTCAATGTAAGTTCCTCAGCAGAACGCAGGCAGCAAAGCACATTTCCTAAAATCCTATGATTGAGGTGGAGGGAAATCTTCTGGTGATACTAACTGAGGTGGGGTTACAGAGGTTTTTGGGTGATGTGGAATTGAAAGTTCCTAATTGTGATCTCACTGTGGGTTGTTTGTTGTTTGTGGAATCTGCCAAGCTTAAACTGTCTGCATGATACGTTCTTTATCATCTTAATTCCAGAGGGTAGCTCATCATTTTTAATTAATTCTTTTGTTGTTGAAATGAATCCCTGAGCTAAGGAATCACATTAAGCTCTTTTATAGAAACATACATGGGCAGAGAGTTTGGGTGTCCAGCGTGGTGGCAGGGCAGGGGAGTAACTCTTATTGATGCCACAGCACCGTTCAAATTCCTCTCTAGGATGCTACACCCAGTGCTAGCACCACTCAGCTTTAAGGTAGAGAACAAACATCAACAGTGAGGCCCAAGAAATTGAAAGGCTGTGGGAATCGTGCATTTGGGAGGTTCTGTAATGAGACAGGGCCCAGAAAGATGTGGAGAGCTCTTTAGCTGTCAAACTGCAAAGGTTGGAGGATCAAGTGGGACATTTCAAAACAGCCATCTCTGCTTTTCATTAAGATGAAATTCCAGATACACTCATTCCTCACAGAGTCAACTGATCTCAACAAGACAGCCCGAGCTCACTGGCCCATCACTTCCTATGGTGGTGTGCTGATGAGAATAGGACCTGACTCTCTTCATCTGCCAGATCTCGATGCCGATGGGAGTTTCTGATGGGAAGAAGTTGACTGTGTTTTTATTCTGTGATTTCAACAGACCTGCTTTAGAAAGAACCATCAGAGCAGAAAGTAAACTCTGTGCTGGGTTTTTGCACTGTCTTCTCTCCTTCCACCTTTCTTTACTGGCCAGAAGCCATGTGTCTCTTAGAAGTTCCACCCCTGGTCATTCTCTTTGGAAGAGCTTGCTTGGAAACTGAGCAGAGGAAGGAGTTCAAGTGTATTGTCATTGAAACCAGATTAAAAGCCAGTGATTACCTGGGAGCTGCCTGACAGTGAGCCCGCTTTGGCAATCTGCTTCCTATAGCGGCATACAGTTATACACAAAGTCTCCTTGAATTTCCTCAGAAGAGGGCAGATTAAAAGTAAAAATAGGGATAAAAAGCCAAAACCTTAAATAGCTAGAGAAAACCTGGGTGATAGGGACAGCCTTTGCCAGGTTCTATCTCTTGGGGCATTGGGGCCAAATCCCATTTCACACCAGATTTAACAGAGGATTCATCTGAAAGTCAGAACTCTGCCCAGTGCCTTTGAACATCTTCCTTTAAGCTGTGTTAATGAGCTTGACTACTTCAGGCCCACAAGCCTTCACTGCTCTCACAATGTTGATGTTTATACAGGACAGGCTACAGGAATTCTCGCATTTGGAGTTCCAGTTTTATCGCTGACTTCTCCATTCCTTTATCTGAGAAGAAAGGAATATTTAGACATTTAATTGGCATATAATGAGATAACTATAACCAGTTAATTAGTCCTCAATTAAGTTGCATTTGCCATACCTCCTGAATGTGTTCTCAGCAATTAGGGACATCTAATGAACTTGGAGTGACTGCTTGACTTCTCACAGTCAGCAGGAAGATGAGAACATTTCTCTTTGAGTTGGAAGCAGCACAGCTTTTCTTTCTTGAAAGCTGGCATCAGGGGATGTATCCAGCCTGTCTCAAAATCAGTTAAACAGAAGAGTGACAGTGGGCTAGAGGAAGAAAACATGTAGACAGATTAATGTAATATAAAGATCTTTGCCGGTGGAATACTGGAGGTATGGGTTAAAGTCCTGGCTATTGCTTTCTAGATATGTGACCATCTTAGTTCATTTTCTAATCTAGAAATTATTTTTTAAGTGATAATTTTATATGTAGTACAAATTAAGTGGTAATTGTTAGGTGCTATAATGGTATAGTTCTTGACTTTGACAAAATTGGCAGAATACGACATCATATTTGAAAGTATGTGACATCATCAACGTAAATATATGAGATTGTAATTGAAAGGGTTTGACACCATCAATAGAATGATATGGCATCATAATCTAATGACTTTGACAGAAAAATTGACAGGATATGACATCATATTAGAAGGAAATATTTGAGATTGTAATTGAAAGAGAATGAAACCATCAATAGAATGATATCTTTTTTTTTTCCTTCGAGACAGGGTTTCTCTGTATAGTCTTGGCTGTCCTGGAACTCACTCTGTAGAGCAGGCTGGCCTCAAACTCAGAAATCTGCCTGCCTCTGCCTCCCAAGTGCTGGGATTAAAGGTGTGTGCCACCACTGCTTGGCTGACATGATATAATAGTCAGATAACTATAACATCAAAATTGGCAGGATGAGACACCACAATTGGCTGGATATGACATCATAACCGGATGAATATTATATCTTCAATGTAAATATATTATATCATATTGGAAGGTTATGTCACCATCAATGGAATGTATCCTATGAATTCTTGAGATTGAGTAGTGTATAAAGGAGAATTTTTAGCTATCAGGAAAGTAAACGAAATCTGCATTGACACTCCATCTCTTCCCCGTCAGAATGGCTAGGACAATGATGACTGATGGTAGATTCTGGAAAAGATGTTGGGAAAAGGGTCTCTTAGTCACTACTGATAGGGAATGTAAGCTAGAGAGATACTGTGGAAATAGGAAGGAGACTGTCCCAAACCTAAAATCAAAACACCATGATCCAGCTTTGTGGTTCCTGGGCATGTAACACAAAGGAAGTTAAGCTAATATACCTCCGAGTTGTTTGATACGTCCACATCTATTGTAGTCTTGGTCACAATAGACATGTTATAGAACCAAGATAGATGTCCAATTAGTAGATGAATGGATAAAAATGTAGCATACACACACACACACACACACACACACACACACACTGGATTTTTATTCAGTTGTGAAGGACAAATTTAAGTAATTTATACAGTTTTAGATAACATTGGAAATCATCATGCTAAGCAAAATAATCTAAACTTAAAAGGACAGTTCTCACATGTTTGTGTCATATATGGAGAATCTAGAGTTATACACACACACACACACACACACACACACACGAAATGGACTCAGTGGAAGAAGGGAGACCAATGAAAGAAGACAGGAGAGGTAATGGAGAAAGAAAGAAAAAGATGGGAGAATAAAAGGGCAAGTTACGACGTACATGTATGAACACATCATGGTGAAACTCATTATTTTGTGCACTAATTGAAGGCCACTTACTATAGCACTAAACTAGGACCATATCTCTTGATGGTGTTCCCTTCCAATAACAACAAACAAATAAAAATCCCAAACACGAAAATGAGCAGCATTTATTTAACTCAAGAGTCTTGGAGCTGGAGTACAGGAGCATGTCCCTGGCATCTGCTGAGGGCTTCTTACTGCATCATGCTATGGGGGAGGGTGTCAGATGACAAGAAATGCCAGCAACTGGACACAACAGTTTAATGATAAAGCCACTCTTGAAGACACCAAATGATCCACCCACTAGCCTCCAAATGGATGAATCGGATCACTCCCTGAGGGGCCTTCCTCTAAGTGCCATCAATAGATAAAGGTGGGGATTAAGTTGCCAACATATGAAATGTGGAGGACACACTCAAACCATAGCAATGACTTGGGCAAGCACCTCAAATCCTCCAGCCTCCACTTTTGTACTAGATAGAACAATGAACGCATGAGGTTACTATGGAGATTGACTAGAGTATGAAAGCTGAGGCCCCCTGTTTTCTACATACAGTAAACTTTGTTAGTCATCTGTCGCTGTTTCTCTGTGATTTCTGTAATTTGGAGGGTTTCGCAGAGACATTACTTGGGTAAGCCCCAGAGAAGGCGGTTAATTGTCGTAGATGGAGTCCCCCTGGGGAAATTTCACTGCAGTGCCAAGTGGTGAACTATCAGGGAAAAACTATCAGGATACTAGAGGATACCCAGGTAGCCAGGGAATGTACATCAAGAAGAATTCATTTCCCCCATTATGATCATACCACACAGGAAGACTGAGAGGAGAAAAGTGATTTGAGTTATCTATCACCTTGTAAAAGAGTATGAAAGTGGTCCTCTCTAGAGGAGGAAAGAGCTATGGTAGGGTAAGGAAGGGGTGAAGCATCCCATAGTAGCATGTACCCTGCTGAGGGGTCTCCAGGGTCTTGGCTCTCCCTAGATGCTCCTTTTTCTCCAGCCAGGGCTCACCTCATCTTTAAAACCAGCTATGATTAAAAAGCCACATTGAGAAATCATCCGAAGGAGGGGAAAAATTTACAAACTAATTTGCATTTTAATGAATTTTTAATTGAACCCAAATCTGTTGTTTCTGTTTAAAGATGCAGGGCTGACTTTGTGGTCTCTGCGGCTGAGGGCCAAGTGGGAACTTGACGTGATAAAAACAATAATAATGCTAAGCTTAATTAGGTTTGAAGACTTGTCTGGAAAGTCTGTGTGGAGTCTGGGAATGGTTAAGGTTTTCTTTTTTTTTTTTTTTCTAGCAGTGGGCTAAGAAGCTCAATTGGATAGATAGATGCTTTCTCCTACAGATCAATATCTCAGCTCAAAGCAACCACAAGCCCTGGGGGTGGGACTGGCTACTGCAGTGTTGGCTATGATGCTTCTGCTTCTTGTCTTCAAGGCACAGGTGCCTTCCAAATTAGTCAGAGGTGGGTGGGCAGTGAAATTCCACACTCTGCTTTGTGCTACCACCTGCAGTGTCTCTTCCTCCTCCTCCTCCTCTTTCCCCTCTTTCTTATCTTCTTTATCTGTTTATTTTGTATTCCTTTTCTTTTTCTTGAAGTGGGGAGAGAGCTCAGGGTCTCTTGGATGCCATGAAGAGATTCTACCCTTGAGGCATATCCTTAGCCCTTCTTTTTTTTTTCTTCTTGTGTTAAATGGCAGATTCTTAGTGAAGGCAAAACAAAGCTAAGCGTAGATAGATAATGTGAAAAATGTAGGGCCAGGACAGATGACTAAGCTGGTGAAGTGCTTGTGGTGACATTCTAAGCACCTGAGTTTGGATCCTCAGTGCCTGTGTAAACAACAGACGACAGCACGGGGTGCCAGGAGCCCATCTCTGGGACTTGCTAGCAGTCCAGTCTCATGGCATCTGTGAGCTCTATGTTCAGTGAGAGAATCTGTCTCAAACAAACGAACTAACTAACTAACTAACTAACTAACTAACTAACTAACACTTAAAAATACAAAACCAAAGAGGTGGTGAGTGAATGAGGGCGAAACACTGACCTCTGGCTTCCAGAGGGTCTCAGTTCCTTTTCTATTGCCATGACAGAACACCATGACCAAGGCAACTTATAAAAGAAAGGATTTAATTTGGGGATCACCATTTCAGATGGTAATAGATAAGAGTCTATTATCATCACGGCAGGAAACGTGACATCAGGCAGGGAGGTGTGGCACTGGATCAGTCACAGAGAGGTTATGTATTGAGACAATTAACTAAGAAGTGGGGGTGGGGAGAGGGGTGTGTGTGGGGGGGTAGGTGGGGAGGGAACTGTGAATTTGGTGGGCTTTTAAAACAGTAAAACCCAGCCCCAGTGACACACCTCCTCCAACTAGGCCCCACTTCATAATTCTTCCCAAACAGTTTCATCAACTATGAACCACGTATTCAAGTACACATAACACACACACACACACTCACACACACACACACACACTCACACACACACACACACACTCTCACACACACACACACACACTCACATGTACATACCCATATACAACATACAACATCACACACTCTATGTGAATTTTAAATCATATATGTGTATAGTTTAAATGGAAAGATGATCACTGGGTGCTTTGGTAAAGACCTTGAGGGACCTGCATTGAAAAGGACTGCCAGTTCCCGAGTATCATTGTACTCGGTAAGATGATCTGAGTTTTTTTCCTCCTATTATATTCGGGTCAGAGATGGTAGATTTTTTATTACCTAGAGGAAAAAAATATCTACAGCAAGGATCATAGATTTGCTGGCTCTCCATGACCTGCAGCTCCACTGGGGAGACACAAACTGGCAGGTTGACCTGGATGGATTTCTTCACTAGCAGTGGGTGTGCCACAGGAGAAAAGATCCAAGGGTTGAGGATTCATAACTTTTATGGGAAGAGGAAGACAGTCTGAACTTTAGGGTGAGAGATGCTACAGAAAAGGGTCCAGGTAATTTTAGCAGTCAGGACCTTGCATTCCCCGGCTCACCTGGCTAGGTCTGTGGCTGGTTCTTCTTCTGGACGCTCTGTGTCTGGATGTGAAGTTCAATGTCCAGTACAATATTTGGAATGATTTGAGTTCAGGGCATGCAGAGTCTGGAAAATGTTGGGAAAGTGATTTGTTTCTTGACAAAGGAGTAAAGTAATTGTTGAAATTATTGCCCTCCTTCAGAGTAGTTTGTGTAGCCAGGGGGAATTCTGAAGTATTAATAATAAGCAAATCTTTCCCGTAGCTGACCATCACAGCCTGCTTTGTCTTTCACCCTTCCACATATACGTTTCAATTCTACACCTGACAGCCTCATGGGAGCCTTTATCTTCCCAGGCAAAGATTCCAGAATGCTCAGAGGAAAAGAGGTACTGTAGAGTTTCATAGATTGAAAGACACCGTAAAAAGGCTGGCTAAAGATTTTAGAGGATTGTTTTGCAAGCAGATGTTCTTCCTTTGCATAAGTCAGACAAAAATCCCACAGCCAAGGAGAGAGTCCTCAGAGAGTCAGGAAGAGGCACTCCCTTGTGTTGAGTTACAGGTCCTCTTCCTGATCAAGTCCCTGGATGAACTTGGGGATACACTACAATATGAGAAAAGCAATGGCCTGGAAATGTAGTCGTGAGAGGCCAAAAAAGCCACAGATTTTTCGTGGACTACTGGCTCTCCCTCTGTGCTCCAAGGTCAGTTGCTGTGGGGTGCCTTGCCATTGCAGCTCATGTAGGTCCCAGAGCTTCTTCTGGGTTCCATTTTTTCCTTGCTGTCCTTCATTTTGTCATTACCTTGTCCTCCTGATCATCTTTAATAAGGGCTTGAAGTCTAATATGTCCCCAGGTGTGACAATGGCAGCATTGAAGGGATTGATGACAGTCATATAAAGTCAAGACTCTGTACCAGTTTTGTCTGTCTGATTGTGACTGTGACTGTGACTGTCTGCCTGTCTGCCTGTCTGCCTGTCTGCCTGTCTGACTGCCTGATTGTCTGACTGTCTGTCTGTCTGCCTGTCTGTCTGTCTTAGGGTTTCAATTGCCGTGAAGAAACACCACAACCAGAGCAACTCTTATAATGGACAACATTGAGCTGTTTTGGCTTATGGGTTCAGATGTTCAGTCCATTATCATAAAGATGGGAATGTGACAGTGTCCAGGAAGACATGGAGCTGGAGGAACTGAAAGTTCTACATCTTGATTCAAAAGCAGATAGGAGAAGACTAGCTCCCACTGGGCTAGAGGGGAGGGTCTCAAAGCCCACCCCCACAGTGACACACTTCTTCCAACAAGGCCACACCTACTCTAACAAAGCCAAACCTCCTAATAGTGCCACTACTTGGGCCAAACATATTCAAACCACCACTCTGTCTATCTATCTATCTATCTATCTATCTATCTATCTATCTATCTATCATGTATCTATCCATCCAATTTCTATCCTTTTATATTCTAATTTGTCCATTCTTCCACTCATCCTAGCGGTCCTCATTCTCTGTAGCTTAGAAAGGTCACACTTGTCACATAGATGCTATGTCTGGAATCACGGGAAAAGAGAAAGCATTCTCTGTGCATCCTCCGATCACTGGACTGTGTCCTTAGTCCTCTGGACTCCTAAGCCCTCTTACCATGCAGGTGCTCTCAAAGGAAGGAGGGAAATGTGTCATTTTGTTGTTGCCCCAAACAGGGTTCCTCCAAGTCACGAATAGGACACTGTCACAGGCAGGGGAAGCTGAGAAATCCTTTTGATGTGACAACTCTGAGAATGTAGCTCTCCGAAATCTCAGGAACCTTAGAATAGTGAACCTAGTTTATTGGGTTTATTTATCTATTTATTCATGATTTTTATATTTATAAATAATGTATTATTTATTTTTATTATTTTATACATTTTATTATTTATCTCTTTTTCAAAGTTAAAGAACTAATGTAATGATTTTTTGCAGTTGAACTTTTAAAAGATAGTATATATATATAAAACATTTTATTTAATATATGAGCGGTGTGTGTGTGTGTGTGTGTGTGTGTGTGTGTTTGTGTGTGTGTGTACCTTAAATTGGAATTGAAACTACAGAGGGCAAAAGGCCACTTCTCAAGAGTTTTCAGAAGAGATCTCAACACTTGATCAAGATGGGATCAAGAGTGCCTGGAATAATTTTGGGCTGTGTGCTTATTAAAGTGAATATAAAACATTTAAAAGCAACACAGACTTGTGGGAAGTTTTACTTCTTTGATTTTGTTTGCGAAGCATAAGGGATACACTAAAATAAGCATAAAACCCAGCAAGTAATTCTATTGAGAGGCAGAAGCTTTGCTATCTAGGGAGGTTTCTTGGGAGGCACAGAACATTTCTTTATGACTGGGACTAAAGCTTGGGGGGAAAGTGTTTGCCTTGCAAGCATGAGAACCTAAGATGTTCTTCAGAACCCATCTTGGGTACTGGCACATAGTTGCTATTCCTGGGAGGGAATAGGCAGATTCCTATAGCTCTGGTCAGTCAATCCAGGATACTTGGTGGGTTCCAGGCCAGTGAAAGATTGTCTCAAGAGCAGCAGCAACAGCAAAGATGATGGCAACAACAACAACTCAAGTTGGATAGTGCCTGAGGAACATTACCCAAGATTGTTCTCCGACATATACCTGTAAATGTGCATACACATAGAGACACACAAACACAAAATACCCTCTCATGTCATATACAAAGGCTTTGATCAGTATACCAAGACAGGTGGCTTCTTAAGAGAGACAAAACTTGACCAAGCATGAACACATTTCATGATCTTTCAATTTTTTTTTTGTATTATAAACCAACAAAGGAAAACTCACACCCAGAAGTTTTTTCTTCATTTTCTTTAGTACTCTTGCCTGAGATAACAAAAGGACATAGGTTCTCGTGTTTCATGAGACTCCTGATATATTCTCAACAATTTATATTAATTATGGGTTACCTTCAGTGACTCGCTCCTAATTCACAGAAGAAATCAGGTGTAAAGAACTGAGACCTGCCTGTCGTGAAAGTATTCTAGAAGGCCAACAAAGCTTATGATTCATATACATCTGTACATTCTTCTTCTTTTTAGCCAAAGAAATTACTTAGACGCTTCCAAATCAAAGCTCATCAACGTGACCCCCAAAATAACTGGATATCATAGAGAAATATGAGGCAAATGACATAAATCTTAAATTATACTTAGTAATTAATGTTTCATTATTCATTCTTACTTTGTAAAATATCTAGAGATCTAAAAATACATTAATTAACTCGGTATTTGTTCAGGGTTTCAATCCACCTAGAGATGTTGGAAATTGTATCTAACCTAGTTCAATGTGAATCACAATTGCTGTTGCTATGAAATTTTGTCAGACTAATGATTCAATTTGGTTGAATACAAATTTATGATTCTCAACACTCTAAACATCATTTATGAGTAGCACTAGCTTACTTGATTAGTAAACTTGTATAAATTTAATAGTTACTTTTTTCCTTGAGCAAGCAAACCCAAGGAAAACAGCAGATTCCACTGTATTATAGTTAACACTCAAAAATCAGGAAAAAGTGTATGTAGCTTTTCCCCTAAATTAATGTGATTGGTCAAGTTTTACTTGAATTGTGAGAACTTGGATTCGTAAGATGTGTTTGAGTTAACTGTTCATGGCAGAAGAAGTTTTCAAAAGTCTTCAGGTATCATAATTTCAGTGCTTTTACTATGTTGGACTTGTAGGAATTTTTTTAACATGATTATTTCTTAAGGCTTAGGTAAAATGTTAAGGCCTAGGTAACTGTTACCTTTCTAGCCTGCCATTTTGTGCTGTTATTAATCTCATAAGGAAACTTTCTCATATGCTTTAATGCTGTTACTGGGATGTTCTGTGCTTTGGTGTTCTTGGAAAACAATCACAACAGAAGTCAGTTAGAACTGCTTTGTATAGTTAGCCACAATAAGCTTGGACCCAAACCAACCACCCAGTAGCACTTCCTGCACCTGTGTATAAGCCTTTATGGCATTTGTGTTTTTATAAACTGTCCCTGGGATGGACCTCAACACAAGAGAGACACCTGCACCAATGTAAGAAACTATCTCTAATAAGACTTTTATTTTGAGTAGGGGTCGAGTAAAATTCAAGTTCCCAAGACCTCCCTGGAATCTGACATCCTACTTGGCAGAAAGAGACATGTATGTGGGCAACTGACATCCTAGTTATCAAGTTAAGACATGAATGTTAGGCAAGGCAAGTCCCTTGTCACAGTTGAATACCCCAACCAATGGGAGCAGGATAAGTATACAACAAAGACATGTTTCTAAGGATATCTATCCTGAAATCCAATTGGGGAATAACTTGGCACAGATATTAGTGGATTTTAGGCTTAAAAGCTCTATAGGATCTTAACTCAGTGTTCAGCTCCCAAGTCTGTCCTGTGGCTCTGATCATTCAGTCTTGGGGTGTGGCGTTCAACAAACAATGCCCATTTGACTGAGATTGGTGTTTGAGTGGTTTGTTTCAGCAATTCCCAGATCCCAACAGTGCTTACTTATCTTTATGAGCTCATTAAAAGAGGACTAGATGAAGAGACACATTATAGTATATCAATTGGTTGGCCAGGGAATATTCTCTATGTCTACGAGACACTAAGAACTTTCTCAGTTAAAGAAAATCCTTTGCATAGAGATAAAGCTTAATCTACAATATCAACCAGAAATCAAATGTAGGCAGAAATGCACAATCTACTAGTCTAGATCTCAAAGAGTTAATCTTCCTACTGCTCATGAAATTCTTCATTAATTTGGTGTAAATTAGACAAGTAGACCAACCAACAGGAATGAACTAACACACCAGAGAATCAGCCATCTCTTATTCATAAGACTTGGTCAGCGTTATCATTTTAGTGCTTATCAAATGGCTAATATGTAAATCATCTTGTCATTTCTGCAGAAAATATCTATAGTAATCTACTTAGATGAAGGTCATTCTGGCTCATGGCTTTAAAGATTTCAGTTCGAAGTTAGTTGATCCTGTTGCTTTGGCTTTGGCTGTGGTGAAGAGATATATCATGGCAGGAACATGTGCTGGAGAAAGTGAAAGAGAAAACAGCAGCCTTCAAGGGCTTGGCTCTTATGATCTAAAAGACTCCCACCCAGCCCCACCCATTACCTCCTCAGCATCATGCTAGGGACTAACACTTTAACATATGGATTTTGGAGTAGGATCAATTTATTACCAAATCTAGCATTTGGGCTATAAAATTAAATCCATAACCTTTCTTGCTGCCATGGAGGATTAATTTACTAATTACACACCAATCAAAAACAAACCCAAAATGTATCAGGTCAGTAGAAAGGAAATGCTTTCTCATTTAGCCTTTCTTATTGAATGATCCCTCTGTTGAGATTAGGCTTCCTACTGCTGTGGCTTGAGTCACATAGGCAGCTCCAGGCTGAGCAGATGGTCTAGAATGGCCCTTCACTGATGGGCAGCCACAGAACTGGTTGGATGCCCTTAGCATGATGTGCCAGCACCAAAATGAGAGCTAATTACCACATGTCTGAGACTTGAGGCAATTGAGAGGGTACCATGGTTTGCCACAGATGTAGATTTGGATGAGTGTTTAGCTATCTGCCTAACCACTGTCCTCATTTGCCAGAGGGCAAACTCAGTCTCTGTGAGGGTAAAGCTCTTGCTCAAGGTTCCACAAGAAGTTTTTTATAGAGCCAGGACCAGAAATGTAGGCCTTCTACCTTCCAGCGTCTACAGCCAGTGATATTTGATGCTGAAACCTGGTGAGAGCCTTCCTAACTTTTCAGCATGCTAGTGAGCTGTCTTAACACCTTTGCGTCTTTGATGACTTTGATGCTGTCACCGGAAAAGTTTTCAAGGAAAGCAGGTTCCACATACTGAGAAGCTGTCTCATTTTTGCATCAAGGCATGGTAAATTAGACACTTTAAAAATAGATGTGCTCATAGATGTTGACTTATCATATCTGCCTGGCCAGTCAGTTTGATATTCCTTTAGCCTCTAGTCTGTGCTGGCTTGTGTGTGTAGCTGTAACTGACGTCAAAGGATGCTCAGAGAGGGAAACAAAGTCAGCTCTAATGCTGGATATTTCATAAGCTAGCAATGTGAATCCTCACAGCAATTGTACCAGAGCCCTAATACTGATGCGGAGATGAGAGGTCAGATGCTTATCCAATGCCGCAGCTCCAGTCTTTGCAGTAAAAACTTGTTTGGCTGCAAAGCCTTAGCTCATTGCAGGACATCCAAAAGCTTCTTAAGCACACCTAGCAGGGACAAACCCGTGGATGTAAAAGTCACATTGTGAGGGGGAATTAAGATCCCAGGAGGTACAGAGACTGGTTGAGGAGGAACGAAAAGGGCAGGGAGTCGTTCTCATGACAGGAAGGAGGGAAGAGGGTCTGGGGAAGATGCATGTGGTGGCTGCCCTTTGCCTGTGAGCCTGCCATTTGAATAATGAGGAGTTTGAATGCAGGGGGATAGGAAAGAGAGTATGGCAGGTGGGAAGTGCTTAGGAATTTGGACCTAAAAGGTAGTATTTGGGGATAGACAGGCAGATTGGCTCGGGTGAGTTATAGTGAGTTAGCAAAGGGAGTAATAAGAGATAATCATAGTATAGAAATTCATCAAGCCCTTCTCCATGGGCTGCATTCTCTATGGTGGGCTGAGCATTTGTTAGCTCATGCAATCCCTTCAACAGTAATCCTTCAAACAGACGTCAGCACCACTTATAGCTATGGAACCTGTGGTACAGAATAGGATAGTAGCTAACCAAGGTTATGAGTGATTACATTCTGGTGCTGGGATTTGAACCTAGATTTTGAGCCTTACCTCTTAACCACTGCAACTACTACTGGAGAACAATGTCCATGTCATTAATTTAGGAAGTTTTGAAGAATACAGACATTGCCTTCTTCAAAGTGGGAAGAGGGAGAGAGCAAAAGAGAGGGCAAGTGAGAGAGAGAGAGAGAGAGAGAGAGAGAGAGAGAGAGATAGCGAAAGAGAACAAAAGAGAGAATAAGAGAAAGAGGAGATGGAGAGAAAGAGGGAGAGGGAGGGAGTGGGAGAGAGGGAAAAGAGAGGGAGAGAAAGAGGGAAAAAGAGAGGAAGAGGGAGAGAGTAAGAGAGAAGTGGAAAAGGAGAGAGAGGGGGCTTTAAACTCATTCACTAGTGAATATTCTGGGCCCTGTGATCTAGACTGCCAGGGTGTCTTCAATCCTCACTCAATTAAAGAAAGTAATTGCCTGGGAGTGTCTCTTAGGACAAAGCATAGTGCTTGGGTTGTGTGGTGGTCTGGTAAGAGGAACGGACTCTAGAGACCCACTGCAGTGTGGTTTCTGGCAAGAGTAATGCATTAATATTTAGAAAATGAAAACATGCCTGTAAGATCTTGAGGTGAGAGAACGGAAGGATTAAGGTCTGGCTGCGTTGGGTTGGGGAAGGAGAACAACAGAGAAAAGAAAAGAAGAAAGTAGCAAGGCTGCAGAGGAATTCAGAAGATGCTTTCCGGTTTGCTGAGGAGTGAGGAAGCAGGTGGAGTGGTGGGAATGTGTATAGTGGGGGTAAGCCTGATGTTTGATCCCTCATACTGTACATAACAGCAACCACAAAACCTCAGCCACCATGGGAGGTTGGGTATGGAACAATGCTTGACAGTGCTGTGCTCAGCTTCCAGCTGCAAGAGCACTCTGACCTGGCCAGGCGATTTTTCTTCTCTTCCTCAATTCCCTCATTTTATAAAATGAAGACGGCACAGCCTGATTCGCAGAACTTTCGAGAGGACAAAATGAGACAATGTGGGTCAATTTAACAATAAGCCTGACATGCTCAAACCTTAACAACCCCTAAGAGCTGCTTCCCCCTCATCCGTGTTAATAGCTCTCAGATCATTTGAAACCAGCCACAATTAGGATATTTACACCACAAAAGTCAAAGATGCTACAAGTCAGGATGCTTTCTCAGAGACTTCAAAATTTTACAATTGCCAGATAAGGCTACACAGAAAGGTTAGTTACGGGGAGTTATTTTATATGAGTGTAGGGTAGGAGAGCCTAAGTCTGTGCTGGTTAGTAGTTTCTTTGGTCGGTTGTTGTTATTGTTTTGTCAACCTAACACAAACTAGGTTCACCTGGGAAATGGGAACTTCAACTGAGTGAGTGCCCCCACCAGACTGACTTGGGGTCCTATCCGTGGAACATTTTCTTAATTAACGATCAATGTGGGAGGGTCCAGCCCACTGGACAGGGTAGTCCTGGGTTGTATAAGCAAGCAGCTGAACAACTCATGGAGAGCAAGCCAATAAGCAGCATTCCTCCACAGTCTCCGCTTCAATTCCTGCTTTGAGTTCCTGTTCCAGCTTTCCTCAGTGATGGACTTTGGTGCATAAATGAGCTGAAACAAACATTTCCCTCCACCCATGATTATCATACATCAACAGCGAGAAACCTAGGACAGGCTCTCTAGGAGGTAAGATGAGACTTCTTAAGGGGAAGTCTGATATTCTGGTCTTTCAATAAGAGCTATCTGAGGAAGGCTATTTGAAGGAGTTATCCATTGTTCTGTGACTAAGCACACAGTTCAGAACTCTGGACCACACTCACTAATCGGGGAATCCACACATCCATGAAAACCATCTGAAGTTACATCATGTTAGCACAACACACTCTTAGAGAATCTATTAAAAACATTGATGGATGTTTTGTACTGAATTAAACATTCTAGACATGGGGGAATGGACATCCAGTCACCTCCAGATCTCCAAGGCAGTCCTACCTACCATATGGCACAGCCTCAGTTTGGGGTTTCCGCAACCACAAATGTATGTGGGGATCACGAGGGTCAGAGCTCTGCATGCAATTCCCTTCTTCACCTCCCTAGCCTCCAGTGCAGCAGATGCCTGGAACTGAAACTCAGCCCGATGGAAAGAGTGGAGATCTGGAAGCCAGTGAAAAACATTACAGACCATCAGGCATTCTGTATATGTCAACCCACTTAATTCTCATCGCTATACTCCAAGTTAGACAGTTTTATCTCTATTTACAGGGGAGGAAATGGAGGCCCACTGAATTTAGTAATTTGCTAGTTTTCCTAGGTAGTAAGAGGTCAGGGCTTGAGTCTAGATGGACCAGACTCTTGAACTCTCTTTTTCTTTTTCTTACCACATACTGTTCACCTGGGTCCAAAAACTCAAAACCAAATAGTATCCTGCCTATTCTAAATGTATCATTTTTTTCCCTCCTGCCTCAGAGGCAGGTTTTTTTTTTCATTGATTTTTTAAAAAAGCACACAACAACAATAAAATGTCGAGCCTAGTGGCACATACCTAATCCTGGCCCTCAGGAGGCTGAGGGAGAGGAACGTCAAGTACATAGTCACACTGGGCTATGGAGTGAATGTGAAGCCATCCTGAACTATACCGTGACATCCTGTCTCAAAAATAAAGGAATAAAAGAAAGGAGACAAAAAGATGTGGGTTGGGAGTGGGTGGGAATTTGATGTAACTCTTTTTCCATCTGCTAGGTTTGAATATGTTGCTTCAAAAATTCATGTTGAAACTTAAACTCAAAATAACAGAAGTCAGATTTGAGGTTTAAGGGATGATTAATCTATGGGGACTCCACCCTCACGGATGCAATTAGTGGCTTATAAATGATATAAATGGGCAAGCTCAACTTTTCATCTGTCGTGAGAATACAACCTGTGTCCCCTCTTGAGGACACAGTGACAAAATTCTATCTTGAAGCGCAGGACATCCCTCAGTGGACATTGACCAGGAGGGTAAGCAACATATTTCTATTGTTTATCGATTGTCCAGCCTGTGACACTTTGTTAGAGCAGTGTGAATAGATTAAGCTGCCACCACAGCTTGGTCTGAGGCTTACATAAAGCCATGCCATCTATGAGTAAGTGGTTTGAAAACTACAAAGAACCCTAACCAAGGGTAGACAGTAGATACCTAGTGTGAACATGCTTGGCAGACTCCAGGAAGAAGACCCTCTGGTGTCTACACACCAGCCCACTGCCTCTGCATGGAGGCCAGCTGTAAACAGGAATGGTTCAGAAACATTGACTCCCACCCAGCCAGAAAGAAAGAGGGCTCAGAGCCAACATTCATTAGCCTGTGGCTCACGGCTCCAGCTTCTGCCAAGGTTAAGCTAGCTCGCCCAGGGAGGCCATTGATGTACGAGTGCATCCGCTGTACCACCTAGTATTCCCCCACCACGAGAGCACTTGAAGCACCCAGAGGCCTTTGGATCACTGGTCTCAACAACAGACAGACTCATTCCTTGTTTTTCTTGGCAATTGTACCAGTGTGTGTTTTGTTCTTTTTACAACTCATTACGTTTTCTTTCCATGATCACAGACCTTACAGGCCTCTCTGGATTGTGGGTGGGCCTTGTTAAAAGTAGGCCTATTTTGGAATATGTGGCTTTTGACCAGGATCAGTCAAAACAAACAAAAGCAGCAAACAATGGAAACATTTGGGTGAGAGGTCTACCACCATTCTCCCAGTTGGAAAGGTACCTGGTACAGGAGGCAGACAACTGCTTTAGAACCAGGGAGGGCAGATGGGATTCCTAACTTCATGTCTTGCTGCTTGCGTGACCTTGGGCAAGCTATGAACCCTCCCCATATCCATTTTGAAATATCAGAAATGGGAATGTTGACATGTTTCTACACTGAGCATGAAGATTCAAAGCGGACATAGTGTTCAGCAAACGTTAGCATCTAACGTCTGTCCACAGGGAGGGCTTAGTCAGGAGTGTGGCTGGCTTCTGCCATCGGCACACATCTCTTTCCATTTCACTTCGCTTTTGCCAATGAGTTAGTACCTAATCATGTCCGGTGGTTCCAACAGCCGGGCGATTGCCCTTGCCTGCTTCTCCGGACGTTCCAGCTCTAGCCACAGCTGATTCATGTCTCCATACTGGGGCGTGTAAATGAAAATTTTCCTACTGTTCTTTTCCAGAAGCATGTGTGTTAGTTCTATCAACTCAGGGAATTGTCAGGCTCCAGACTCTCCCTCCAGGGAGAGACTTTCA
>NW_021604712.1:1527675-1593991 GCF_004785775.1 Grammomys surdaster | reverse complement strand
CTAGGGAAATAGATATTTATCAGAGAATACAACTTGGGTAACAGCCAATCAAGATTAGACGTCAAAGGATGACACTATGTGAGGGTTTAGAGATAGGGTCTGTTTATCACCCAGATGAAAATATTTTAACTGTTCAGTTTTTCTTTTTTAATATTTTCACAATTGTTCTGGTTGATCTTGACTACGTGGATAAAATATTAGCTCTGGTTTCTTCCTGAATGTATCACACAGTCCTGGGATGATATGCATTTAAGGGAGAGCAAAAGACAGGCCCATGACTTCTGGGTTTGGAGGCACATACAAGCTGGATGGACCGGTCAACCTAGTGTGGAAGAAGAGTCAGGAGTTATGACTTTGAGTCGCATGGACCTGGGCTTGAGGCTTCTCTCTGTTTCTGATAGTTGTGTGATGCTGGGAAGTGGGTGGGCTTGCTGGGCCTGAATTTCTCCACTTACAAAATGGTGATAACAATTGCACCCACAGGCTTTTAATGCATTCCATAATGATACATTGTTACCAGCCATTAGTACAATTGGAACATTGTTTTAAAACAGCAAGTTCTGTTTTTCTATTCATTCAGTTTTTTTTCCTTTGGCTTTTCTGCCTTTAGTCCTTGAGGTGGGGCTCAGGGTTAGGGTGGGGGACACATGTACTAAGGAAGAAAGAGGATGTGCCAGAGAGTAGCTTCTGCCAAACAGGCAATGGACGTGGAGTGAACATTCTTTCTCTGTTGAGAAGGAAGAGACCTAGAACACACAGGTAAGGCAGAGGATTGAAAACAAAATGTTCTTGTTGTATCTTTCGCCTCCAAATTCTTTGAAATGTTGAGGACAATTTACAGAAACATCTGTAACATCTGGGATTATTTCCAGAACAATATGGCTTGTTTCTTATGTCCTCTAATGGAGCCTGTGAAAAATGGTATCAGTTCAGAATGGAGCAGTCTGGAAGACAGAGGGAGAGGGCCTAAGAATGCTGGGTACTGAGATAGTACCCAGTTTCCCTACCTAGTCCCAGAAATGCCTCATAGTCTTGTGGGATTTCAAGTGCTAAGAAATCCTGTGCTTCCAAGAATGAAGTGAGAGTTAGGAACTGGGAGAAGAAGGGGGGGTTGATATTAGCATGTAACATGAATCAATAAATTAATTTTAAAGAAGAATACCCACTTATGGACTTCCTAATGAAAATCTCTAGCAAAGGCTCAAGCCTTCCCCTTGGGTCCAAAAAACAGAAAGCAGCTCCCCCTCCTCTCCCCTCTCCATCTAAACTCTGGCCAGGAAGCAAGGGCATGGAGTACTTAGCAGCGAGTACTGACATGAGCAGTGTCTTTGCTCTGTTCCTCTCCCACATACCAACTTGGGAAGGAGAAGGGAGAGGAGGAGGGACTTGTCAAAGGAGAAAGTTAAAAAAAAAATGAGCCAGACAGGGAACATTTTGGTGAATACAGAGATTGCTATCTTTAATCAATAGTGATTGAATTTCCTCCTCCGCTGCCTCACTCTTCTGTCCTCTAAAATGAGGGTTCAGATGAGGCTAGATATGGACATTGCAGTATGTATGCCTGGCTTGCTCACACTGGCCATCACTGGCAGCAGACAATAAAAGCAAGCATGACTCCCTTGGCCTGTGATATCAGGTCTGGCATTGGGCACGTGGGAGGCTGGGGAACACAGCACATGTACAACAGAGAACCCTTGTCATTTTCCACACATGAAGAATCATCTTGCTTTTCTGAGGAGGGCCACATCTGTAGAAGAGTGCCATGATCCCAGCTCCTCCTGTCTTTCCTCAATCTCTTTAACTGGACCTAATGGGATGAGTGGCTTTAGCTCATACTCTTTGTCCTTCAACCTGACTACTTACTGTCTTTGTCCCCAGCCAAGCGCTACTAGAATTCACATCTGTACATGCCCCACCAGGGATCCCCCAAAGGAAAAAGAGGCCACCATCTTTCAGGCAACTTTTCTCTGATCATAACATTGCCTCCTTCCCTGATGGCCAATGGTTTCCCTCATCCTCACATGCACAGCCCATCACCTCAGCTATCTCTTTCCCTTCATCAGCAAGTTCCCATCCTCACTGCCTTTCTTTCCAATGTGGACTGCAGGACCCCCTACGCAGTATCAACTCTCATGCCAACATCCTCAATGCCTGGCAGAACTCCAATGCTGGATGTTGTCTTCCACCCTTCTCTGGTGAGGGAGAGAGGCTACAAGATGGCATACATGGATGGATAGCAATTCTCAGTGCTCAACGCCATGTGGGGCTGAAAGGCACCTCGCACTACTATTTTCTCCAGTCAGCTCTCTGTCCTGCTTTATCCACAGTGTCTTCAATCCTTTATGCCAATTCAAATCCAGTCTCAGCAGGTGATGTGACCCTTTGCTACCAGAGAAAAGCGCGTGAAGCAAACATTTTTAGAACTGCACAAGCCTACAGACTTGCACCAGAGCCTGGCAATTTCTCCTTCACCTCAGCAGCCATGGCTGCCAGTCCACCTCCTTTGCATTGGATTCTATGCCTGGGACTGCCAACTCACCACGGAATCCAGTGATTTGTCACACCTAATTTTTTTATTTATTGTATAATTTAAAATAATAATCGTATATTCATTGTATAAAGGATGGAATCAAAACGATATTTTTGTTTCAGCATATTATATGATTTGACTATATCTGCACACTGTCACTCTCTTCTGTAGGCCCCCTCCCCTACTCTTGAGTTTTCCTTGTACACGAATATTCATAAAATGTAGGTCCCACATATAAGACAAAACCTGAGGTCCATTTTTCTGCCTCCATCTTATTTAGATTAACTTCTGGTCTCCAGGTCCATGTGTTTGCCTGCAAACATCATAATCTCATTCCTCTTTATGGCTGAGTAAAATTCCATTGTGTATGTGTGCCACATCTTTTTTATACATACATCTGCTGAGGAACACCTGGGCTGGTTCCATAGCATAGCTATCCTGAGGAGTGCACTATAAACACGGATACACGGGCATCTCTTAGATGCCTTTGGGTGTATTTCCAGGAGTGAGACAATTGGCTCAAATGGTAGTTGTATTCTTATTTTTTTAATTTAATTTTTTTTAAAGAAACTTCATACCAATTTCCAGTGGCTGCATTAGTTTTCACACTCCCACAAGCAGTGAATAAAGACCCCATTTCCCCCGTATCCTTAGCACAATTTGTCTTACGTTGGTTTTCAGTGATGGCCATTCTGACGGGAGTGAGATTGGAATTCTTGTGGTTGCAACTTGCATTTGTTTCCCTGAGGGCTGAGAATACTGAACATTTGTTTCCTGTATTTATTGGCCATTTGCACTTCATCTTTGAGAAGGGCCTGCTCATTTCATTTGCTCATTTATTGATTGTGTGTTTTGTCTTTGATTTTTTTCTTTGAGTTGTTTATATATCCTAGATATTAATCCCCTTGGAGATGTATAGCAGGCTAAGATTTCCTCCCGTTCTGGAAGCTGTCTCTTTGCCCAGTTAATTGTTTCCCTTGCCATGCAGAAGTTTTTTAATTTCAGATCATTTCTTTTGTCAATTCTTACTATTATTTCCTGAGCTGCTGGGGTCCTTATGCCTAGACCTGGAGGTATGTTCCTGCTGTTGCTTCCTGGGTACAGCTCTCCATCAAAGCCAGCAACACTGCTCCCTTTAAAAAAATCAGAAAAATTACCAAGAAACACTGTCCCCTTTGGGTGTGAACATCACGCTTTCCCGGGAACATTGGTGACTGCTCCCACTCCTTCCTCAGGAGAGGGCTCCTCTCTGATCATCCTCTAACCTGGTGCTTTTCAGATGCATCCACAACCCTGCAGAGCTTGTGACTATGAGTCCTCCTGGGCCGGACGTCTAGAGTCTCTGACTTGGTCTGGCATGAAGCCTGGGGTTCAAGCTCCATCAAGTTCCCAGCTGTTGCTGATGTGTGGGCCTGGGAGTCACACTTCAAAAAAAAAATCTCAAGTTTTTAAGGTAGTTATGGCCAGAAGCATTTGTGATATGCTCTCCTCCTACTCTCTGTACAGTGACTCTTGACCTGAGTTGCATATTAACACCACCTGGGAGGCTTTTCAAGCTCCAGAAAGGGGTAGGTGCAACAAAGACCAAATTAATTAGCCTCTCTGGGAAGGGTTCTCACTCAGTTGCTGATGGGTTGAAAATTACCCCCATGACTCAAACATGCTACCAGGACTGAGAAAACCCAGGCTATTCCTTTGTTCCCAGTGTTCTAGCTACTAATATGGCCTCCATTACGATGTTTTGTTAATGACTTACAGACTTCAGACTTTAGCCTAGATTTTGGTCCCCAGCTCCATCCTTTTGCATTCAACCATATTGACACAGGCATCTGTGGCTGAACCCATAGCCTACCTGCTCCTCAGCATTCACCATCATGGTGAAAGGCTCTTCTCTACCTACTTATTCTAGTTACAAAGCTGACTTATATTTTGTTCTAGCATTATTTTCTTGTGGTTGCCTTAACAACTTTTTATAAGACGGTAACTTAGGAGAAAATTTGTTCTTATGGTCTCTGAGGCCCAAGTCTGGAATCAAGATGCTGGTATAGTGATTCTCCATCTGGGAACTCTTAGGAAGTAGGCTGTCTTTTCTAGCCTCAGCCAGCATTCCTTGGCTTGAGGTAACATCGCTAGAATCTCTGCTCTAGATACATTTGTTTTCTTCATCTGTGCCCCTGCTTCTCTTTTATGAAAGTGCTTATGAGTACATCTCAGTGTTGGATAATCTTTCCTTATAAATATCATTTATACATGATATAACTAGCATTTAAAGGTTCCAGCCTTGGACTTGATATCTTTGAGGACAATTATACATCCTACCATGAGATCCCTCATCCCCACTCACCATCTTCTATTAATATGCAAACCATAGTTCCTAAGCATCTCTGGAGTCTTGTCTCCAGTGCTGTGTTCAAATCCACATTCCATTGTCTCCTGCCTGAACCTTTCAGTGTTAAAAGGACTATGCTGTAGGCCAACTCAATTTAGTACTATTTATTTGGGAAAAAGCATAGCAAAAACAAAGATGATTTGTGAGCTGGGAAGCCCCTAGAGTTATAGAAAGCTCCGAGAACTTCCAGTTAAGTGATCCTTGATCCTGCAGCCTTTATAGAAAAGTGGAAATGAAGCACAGGAAACAACTTAATTGTCCATAGCTTAGTCAGTTGACCAGTCGATTGGTTACGTACAGAGTAACTATGGGCTGTTTGCAGCTTAGATGACTGGTGATGGAGCCCCCTGTAAGGGCTGTGATTGAACACTGGGTTTGTTTGATGGGCCTAGCCAGGTGCCCTGTCCACCTCCACAGCCTCCCACAAGCAGTGACCCTTCAGCTGATGCCGTTCTTCCGGTGTCACTAACCACCAGTCTAATTTTTGTCAACCTAACACAAACTGGAGTCACCTGGAAATAGAAGATATTAATTGAAAAATTGCTTCAATCCAACTGACTTGTAAGTATGTCTGTAGAACATTTTCTTTAATTTCTTTTCCTTTTCTCTTTCTTTCTTTCTTTCTTTCTTTCTTTCTTTCTTTCTTTCTTTCTTTCCTTCTTTCTTTCTTTCCTTCTTTCTTTCTTTCTTGGATTGTCCTCCTTTTTAAACAAAAAAATATTTGTATTGATTCTTTGGAGTTTTACATCATAAACCCCAATCTCACTCATTTACCCATCCCTTTGCATCCTTCTTCTGCTTTTGCAACCTCCCCCCAAAAGAAACCAACCAACCAACCAACCAACCAACCAACCAACCAAACAAACAAACAAAAGCATCTTTTCCTGGAAGCTGTAGTGTGTCACAGTGTGTCACATTTTTGTCCATATGTCTCCATTTGCAATGTTCATTGCAATGAGTCATTGGTCTTGTTCAAGGCCTCTGGACTCTGCTACACTATCAATACTGATATCAAGATTCCTCTCAGATATCTTGTTGTTTCCCTGTGTCATAGAGATACTGTTTCCCTGTGTCATGGAGATACTGAAGCTTTGGACTGGCCCCTTCATGCACTCCAGGAGTTCATAGATGGGGTAGACATTGGGGTGGACCAACTCGAAGGCCTGAATCTGGGCTTGAATGGTAGCTGAGTTGATCAGCCACCAGCTCTCATACAACCGTCCCACCAGGTGTAGTCTCCAGCACTGCCTGGGCTTGCTTACCCAGTGCTGCAGCTGGTAAGGGTAGGGCTACTTGTCCAGCTCTCATGCCCTCAAGCCAGCTTAAGGCAGTTGAGGGGTCAGCAGGAAAAAGCACTTCAGATGAGGGAGTGCTTGAATGTCAACATGGCCCCAGGTGGCAGCCCAGACCAAGGACACCTGCATGGCCTTTGGTAGTAACACAGGCCTCAGACATCAACACAGCCCCAGGTTGTAATAGCACCATGGGCCCAGACATGGCCCTCAGGAGCAGTGTGGGCCTGGATGTCATCATGGCCTCAGGTGGCAGCCCAGGCCACCTGATCAGTTTGGTCCCTGATGTCAGCATGGCGTCTAGAAATCAACACCATCTCAGGGAGCAGCCCAGACCACTGACAACTGTATGGCCTTTGATGACAATACAAGCCACAACCATCAGCATAGACCCTGGTTGACTACAGTTGAATCATGGACCCAGACATGTCTCTTGGCGACATGCTGGGCCTGGCCATCGCCAAGGCCTCAGGTGGTTGTACAGGCTCCTCACAGCTGCCTGTTCCTCACTGCCTTTGAGACTCCAGCTCCACCTCTTTCCACAGTGCACGAACTGCTTGGCTTTGCTTTCTCTCCCATCTCTCCATCTTGTACTCCATCTTTCCCATCTCTCCACCACACATTGCCTCATCTTAGTGGTACCTGAAATGGGCTCTTGTGTGACTTTCTTTCAGCCACCCCTGGCCAGTGGACTGTAGAGCATTTTCTTGTTTACTGATTTATGTGGAATGGCCCAGCCCACTATGGGTGGTGCCTCCTCTGGACAGGTGAACCTTAGTGAAATAAGCAAATAAGAGCAACAAGCCTTGGAGAGAAAACCAATCACCAGCATCCCTCCATGGACTCTGTTTGATTTCCTGCTTCCAGGTCCCTGCTTAAACTCCAGCTTTGGCTCCTGTCCTGGCTAGTTTTATGTCAACTTGACAGAAGTTAGACTCATCACAGAGGAAGGAGCCTCAAGTAAGAAAATGGCTCTATAGGATCAGGCTGGAGGCAAGATTATGAAACACTGGTGATGTAGAGTGGGGGCCCAGCCATTGTGGGTGGACTGGTAGATTTGATTTTGATAAGAAAGCAGGCTGAGCAAGCGCTGAGGAGCAAGACAGTAAGCAGCACCCTCCATGCTTCTGGGTCAGCTCCTCCTGCCTCCAGGATCCTCCCCTACTTTGACTCTCTGTCCTGACTTCCCTCAATAATGAAGAGGGATACAGAAGAGTAAGCCAACTTGTCATGGTGTTTCATGGGCTAGGACAGCTTCCCTCAATGAGTTGTAACTTGTAAGCTGAAAGAACCCTTTATTCCCCGAATTGCTTTTGGTCAGAATGTCATCACAGCATAGAGAAATAGCTAGGCCTCTTCTCCCAAATCCCCCACTGCTTTGTGTCCTTTCATGATCATCTTGGTTTCCATACGCTGCCCAGTCTCCTGACCTCAGCTTTGGGAATTCCTTTCCAGCATGTGACCACCCTCTACATGCCTTGCCTTTTACAACATCATGACTCTCCCTGCTTGTATGTGCCTGTCTCTGTGACCTCGTTTCCCTGGTGCACACTGCTTCTGTTTGGAGCATCCTTCATACCCTTGCAAGGCCTTCTCTTGGTCTCTGGGATAGGTTTCCATGGCTACCTATGCTTCCACAATGGCAGGCTGGGCACAGGTCAGTTGTAACTGAGGTTTAATTTTCTATTTCTCAACTGGATGGCAAGCTTCAGGGGAGCCAGGCTCATGTTAGTATTTGGAAGTAAAAGCAAATGTTTTTCTCCATGTCCCTAAACTCACATCTCAGGCATTACCACTGGTCATCAAAATGTGGGTGGTGATTTTCCTGACAAAGAACCAATTGACCCCAGCAGACACTGACTGGGTGCTACACATCCTATTTCAGTTATGACCTTGCTGAACTGGAGTTAGAGGCAGATCCTAGAGGGAAAAATTCATTCCCATAAGATTGCCCACCTACACAGATAACAGTAGTGCTGTCTATACTTTGACCAACTGACTATATATCTGGGCAGCAGTTTCTCTTTCCTTCGGGCTACTAACTTTGCTAGAATGGTTCACAGAACACAGGGAAATAGATAGGCTTATCATTTTCTCTAAAGGCTATCACAGAGGACCCAGGTGAACAAAGGCAGGGAGAGGTTCACAGGGAAGAAAAGGGCCAAGTTTTTATACATGGTATCCAGAAGACACCTGCATGCCTTCAGATATCCCAAAACTCAGTTCTTTGGGGTTCTTAGAGTGGTTTCATTGCACAGACAAGACTGATGTCATCGTTGTCAACAGATGCTCAACTCACAAGTCAGCTCCCTCTCTGGTTTCTCAGTGGGAACAGGTCAGAAGCATTCAGTCCTCCATTCATATGGTTGATTCCCCTGACAAAAGCCTTGATCCTGAGGTGATATCCAGGAGCCTACCCAAAGTCATCTCGGGAGGACCAAAGGTGCCAGGATTATTCAGGAAATGACAAGGTCTTGCAAGCTCTTTGTTTGGCACTGAGGTCAGAGACCAAATGTTTAAAGAAAAAAATTGTCCTGGTTCTTTTATTTGTAAGGATTTTAGGAACTCCATATCAGGAATCAAATAATAATATATACTAATTTTACAATACATATATCAATTCAGCATATATCAATGTAGCACTCTACATATAATATTTATTATAATAAATATATAATTGCACATAGGTTATTCCTTTATTTGCTTCTTATTCAGTACTGAATACAGAGCCTGCTTCAGAGTAGGTATCAGGCTGCCTTTATTGGGTTGATACAATGAACTTCCTCACAGCCCATTGCCCCTCAGGGCCACCATGCAGGTTATTTAGACATCACTAGAACACAATGGAAAATCGGTCCTGTTTCCAGAGGCCCAGGTGCACATTTCTCCACATCACTGGCAGGGCTCCCCTGGGTGTTCTCTCTATCACATGGCTCTGGGAGAAGCCAAGTTGGCATGATGCTGATTTTCCCTGTCTGGCTAGAGAACGATCCTGCATCTGTTATAATACCCTGGCTCTAGTTCTCCCGTTTACCATTCCAAGCCTTTGAGCAGGACTGGAGTCTACAAAACCTATAGCCATGAACTCAGATGACAACCATCTCAACAAGACTAAAGCAACACACTTCTTGGAGATCCTTGCTAATGCATTTCTGGACACCAACATGTATGCAACAGTACATATGTCAAGATGGTGTTTAATAACAAGTAAACCCCAGTTAGGGGTAAGTAGAAAGGTAGCATCTACTTCACTGATAGAACACAGAACAAGAACCCTGGAAAGGGCATGAGGATCCCAGCTCCTCTAAACCCTTGATCAGCATCCTTCCTTCCTTCCTTCTGTGTGCCATGTGTCCAGATACATCTGCTTTAATCTGTGAGTGTGCACTCATGTGTGAAGGATGCAGGGGTGGCAGTGAGAGAACACTCTTGATGTCAGTCTTTGATTTCCAATCTAAGAAAGCACCTCATGTTTGCTGCTATGTATGTCAGGGTAGCTGCTTGAGGCTGGGTAGACGTCACCTCTCCAGTTCCTGGAACTTCATAGTCTTGGATCCTGCCCATCTCTGGGCTTAGAAAATAGGATAAAGGGGTATGTGTGCTTCACAGTGTGTGCATGGTGGGAAGTACATGT
Organism: Grammomys surdaster; assembly: GCF_004785775.1. Lineage (NCBI taxonomy): Eukaryota > Metazoa > Chordata > Mammalia > Rodentia > Muridae > Grammomys > Grammomys surdaster. Next base: position 1,584,146 of record NW_021604712.1, on the reverse strand, counting down.
GCCTGTGTGCAGATCAGCACCGAGTAGTTTGCTTTACCTTCATCTATTGCGACTACAAATCTTCTGCCTTTACCTCCTGACCAAGGTCATCAACCAAGAAAATCTTCCAAGTCATGCTTTTTTATTTCACCCTCTTCCCTTCTCTACATGTTCCTCCTCTACACTGCTCTTTAGGACTCTTTGCTGTTTATGGCTCCTCTTCTGGGCATGCCTTGCCCATCTTCTCTGCAAATTTTCACCCACACTTCAAGAAACAGGCCCAGTGCACCTTCTATTCCAAAACTTCTTCCATTGCTGCTGGCAGTTAGGAATTTCTTCTTTTGCACCTGCTTATAATGCTCCATTCTGCCCCCACCAAGAACAGCACTTGCCAGATGGCTTCACCTCTGCCTGTTTGCTGGCCTATTACCTGGTTAAACTGAGAACTTGCTCACTGGGTCCCATTCATCTTTTGATTGCTTATGGCTGACCTAAAGCCCAGCAGATAATTGCTGCTCAACATTTATCTGTTCCAAATAATGGAGGAGAGAGAGAGAGAGAGAGAGAGAGAGAGAGAGAGAGAGAGAGAGAGAGAGAGAGAGAGAGAGAGAGAATTTTATCTAGTCATCTAGCCAGGCTGAAAAAGCCTCAAGCAAGTGGGGTAAGTGGTCCCGGGAGAATTAGGCAGAAGTGTCCCTCCTCCTTGCCTTCCCACTTGTCCTCTCAGAGCTCCTACTTCTTCTGTGATTTAATTGGGATTTGGCACTCCAGCCTCTTGGCTGGCCCCTTGGAAAAAAAAAAACAGCACTGAAAGCTCTCCATGTTGCCCGCTTCACACCTACAGAGCTTGCTTAGATGCTACCCCTTCCTCCCCTCACCTCTCCAGCACCTGAGCCAGAAGCTTAGGGACCCTGCAAAGGGCTGGATGGCACATAGAGTACTTTAGAGATGTCCCTGCATCCGGCAGAGTCTCAGCTCAGCGGTGTCAGAGCTTAGGAAATTAATGAAGAGGGAGGGAAGTCAGGGGAATCTTAGGCTGGCTAGCAGAGGCCCGGTGCACCCCCATCCCCCTACCCCCACCAGCTGACGGTATTACTAGAGCTAATCTGCTGACCACAGGAGCTCAATTGGTGTCCATTTGCCAGGCTTGCTACTCACAGGGCCCTGTGTCCTCATGCCAGACAATGAACTGCTGCAGAGAGGCAGCAGACACACTATTGTAAATGCCAAGCAGGGGCTGCAGTGCCAGGAGTTAGAGAAGCAGACAATTCCCTGGTAGCTTACTAGCCTGGATCCATCCGGCTTCCATCACTGATTCAAAAGGAAATCTGGAAAAAACTGACTTGCAGGGAGGCCCTTTAGAGGAGTTGCTTCCTTTGGCCCACTCCAGATCTTTGTGGAGCCAATGTCTGTTGTCCCATCTGACAAAACCCTAAGGGCTCCTAAGCAAGTTGCTGCTCACAGAAAGGACAACTTTTCAGCTTCCTACCAGGTGTGCCCTGAAAGAGGGCTCTTGACCAAACAGGAAATGTTCACGCTCTTGAGCAAACAGGCTGTACCTAGGACACCATTTCTTCACTAGCATCTTAATTCTTTGTATCTGGAAGGATTCTCTGTGGGTCTTACCAGCTGTTTTTCAGTAAACCCTTTGGGCCATGGTCTGAGGAGATGGCTCAGTACAGTAATGTGCTTACAAGGCAAGCTTGAGGACCTGAAAATAATCCTCAAAACCCATGGGGAAAAAGCCAACCGTAGTGGCAAGCTCTTGTAATCCCCGTGATGGGGAAGCAGAGGCAGCTGGATCCCTGCGACTTGCTGTGTTTCCACTCTAGCACACTTAGAATCTTAAGTTAGGTTTCTATCGCTGTGATACAATGACCAAAAGTAACTTGCAGAGAAAAGGGTCTATTTCACATCACTGAGGAAAATCAAGGCAGGCACTCGAATGGAGCAGGAACATGGAGGCAAGAACTGATGTAGAAGCCATGGGATAGTGTGTCTACTGACTTGGTTGCTCGTGGCTTGCTCATCCTGCTTTCATATACCATCCAGAATTATTGACCAAGGGTGGAAGAACATAGTCCTCAATGAGCAGGACCTACTCACATTAATCACTAATCAAGAAAATGCCCCCATAGACTTGCCTACTGGGCAAACCTATAGATTCCCAGATGACCTTAGTGTGGTTATTTGAATAAAAATGGCTCCCATAGGTTCACAGGGAGTGGAGTAGCACTGTTAGGAGGCGTGGCCTTGTTGGAGTAGGTGTGGTCTTGTTGGAAGAAGTGTGTCACTGGGGTTAGGCTTTGAGGTTTCAGAAGCTCAAACCAAATCCAGTGTCATTCTCTTTCCATTGACCACCATTCCAGATGCAGAGCTCTTAGGTACTTCTCCAGCACCATGTCTTCCTACATGCATGCCACCATGCTTCCTGTCACGATGACATTGTACTAAAACTCTGGACTGTTAGCCAGCCCCAATTAAAATTTTTTTCTATATAGGAGTTGCTATAGTCATGGTGTCTCTTCACAGAGAAACCTGAACTAAGATACCTAGTTTGTGTCACATTGAAATACAAACTAGCCAGCATAGTTGATACATTCTGAGGACAAAGGGAGACTCCTGTCTCAAAAAAGCAGGTAAGCAGTTCCTGAGGAATGATTCCTGAGAGCCTCTGGATTCAGGCATGAATATGTGAATACAGACAGACAGACAGACACACACACACACGCACACACACACACACTCACATGAACACTCAAACACTCTCGCACATAGTCACACACACAATCTCACAACAGTCACACATACACACACTCACACACACAATCTCACACACACTCATACACATCCACACACACTCACACATACTCACACACCCCAGAAAACAAACAAACAACAACTCTGGGCTCCATCTGGACAGGGTAGGAAAACTCCTAATGCCTTATTTGTTTAAACTCATTGGCACTGATGCTTGCAGGACCAGTATTCTTGCAGGCTTAAGGCAAACAGCTTGATTGGTTTGCTCCCAGCTGATAAAATTGGAGCTTAGAGGTCAGACTCTTCACAGAATTGTTATAATGAATCTAATTAAATACAGCCAAATATTTGGGATTCTGGCTTTAGCGCTGCCTTCTTCTTTCCCAGCTTCTACTAACATTCCCCTACCTGTTTGTTCCTGTCCACCATGCAGATAAGCCTTCCTAAACTACATCACCATGCTTCTTCCCTGCCCAGGAGAACCCTTACGGGTCCCTGTTGTTGAGAAGATGGATTATCTGTGGGTAAAGTTATGACTTTATCCAGAAGTGTTTTTCCCATATGATTGAATGCTCAGGTATCATCATCACCATCACTTGAGAAGTCATGAGAAATGCAAAAAATTTAGGGCTCCTGCTGACAACTGCTGAATGTGTAATTGTGAGGAGGGTACCCATCAGTGTGCTAACATCTGACTTATCCTAAATCCTGACCAACTTCATTCTTGACCTAAGAGTGCTTCATCACCACCGTGTAGGCTTAGATTGTTCAAAACCTACTTTAATAAGAGGTCTTAAAGGCTTCAACCTCCATTTTAGCCCACCACTCACCAGAGGTAGTAGAAAAGAAAGGTTAATAGGAAACAGGGATTGTGGACCTGTATAGAAATAGTTCTTTGGGGGCTATTCAGCAGTCCAGTTCACTAGGCAATCACCACTCATGTATCAGCAACAGTAGTTCCATCCAGAAGAAACCACAAGGCTCTGCCAATTGGCCTGAGTCTGTGGCTGTGGCGGGAAGCAGCCAGATATCACGAGAAGTTCTTTGAGGAGTTACTTTCTACAAAGTCACAAGGGAAGATCAGCAGTGTGATATAAGGAGAACCAATATAAGAGCATAGTCAGCAAAGGGAGGTGAGGTGGCGCAGCAAGGCAAACCAATGCCAGAACCTTGTCTGTATCGTCATGTCTATATTCTTTCTAAACATAACACCCTCTTACGTGTCTTTCTCAGCAAAACATCCTCTCACCCGTGCCTGCTTCCTCAAGACATTCTCTCCCTTGTATCTTCTTCAGCAAAACATCCTTTCATTTGCCTGCCCCAGCAAAACATCATATGATATAACTGAGTTTCCAAAGAAACTAGAAATTTCCACTTCACCACCCCCTTCAACCAATTCCTCCTCAAGATACTTGTGCCTCCTACAGGGTGCTTGCTTGTCCTATGTCCATCAAGCCCCACCCTCTCTCTTTTTAATGTTAGATCTGAATTATGGAGATGACATTTATAGCCAGTTGACTATTCCTTTTCCTTTGTAACTATAGGGGACCTCTGAAATGGAGGAATGTTTTGTATTTTTGTTGGTCCTTCATCCTGATGATGGCTTCCTAGGATATGAAGAAAGCAGATGATGCTGATATAGCCTTTCAGGACTCTGAGTTATATTTCATGGGGAAGCTATACCCAGTGAAGCAGGAACATTGAAAAGGCCTACGTACCTAGTAACTATGGAGCCAGCACAGTGGCCCTGGACATCTGACCTCTTGAGAAGTCATCGTTTGTACAGGCCAGAAATCAGATCTCTGTGAAAAGAAAACTAAGTGTTTTTGAATTTCAAATGTGTGCCAAATTTTTCATATCCAACTTGTTCTTTAGACCTGACTTTTTTCATGCTTTTCTCATGTATTCAGTTCATTAGCAAATGGCACACTACACTGACGAGATGGAGGATGTGTCTCTCCTTTTCCTTTATGATGAGGACAAAAGCTTCAGACTTATGGTCTTTGAGTCTTCAGTGTCTGAGGTAGAGCTTGGTGCTTATTTCTTAGGGATGAAGTGTAGGGTTTCTCCCAGAAGCTATGCCAGGGTTCCATGAACCATGAGTTTCAAAGTAGAAGAGACATTCACTAAATATCTTTTGTGTGTGACCTTGGGAGGTATTTTCCCCACCTATGGTTTCATTCCTTCTTCCTACCCCTAGCAACATGTGGCCATCCCCATACTGCATGTTGGGCTTTGTTGAGAGGAGGATATAACAGGCTAGCTAACAGCTGATGTGAATGGAGTTCCGACTCTACAGCAGCAGTTCTCAACCTGTGGGTCACGACCCCTTTGGGGGTCACATCTCTGATACCCCTAAATCATAATGTAAATATAATAATATATACATGATATATACATTATATATAATGTAAATATATTTTACATTATGATTTATAACAGCAGCAAAATTATAGTTCTGTAGTAGCAATGAAAGAATTTTGCGGTTGAAGGGTCACTATAACATGACTAACTGTATTAAAGCGTCACAGCGTTAGGAAGGTTGGGAGCCATTGCCCTGCAGGGAGATTTTAATAAACAAAATCCATTTAGAATTGGTTTAAATAGTAAAAAGGAATTGATTGACTCTTAAAACTCAAACCTTCAGCATGGGGCTGGCTTTAGATAGGCAACATCTTAGAAGGTTCCCTCAACAATCACCAGAACTCTGTGATGTAAACACAGTAGGTATATGAACACCCCTGAATAAACCTGACAAACAGATCTAATAAGAACAGTCCACACAGAGAGGATTGCTAAGTAAGCGTAGGTACAGGCATCTAGGCAGCTACTCAAATTTTTCTCTACCCTACTCTGTAAGGGCCATGTAAGGGCCTGAGAGAACCCTGCTTGCATGCCAAAACTCCACATGTGTGTTCACTGGCTTTAGCTGAGCAACAGGGCTGGCAAAAAGGGAAGAGACCAGTGCAGAGCCTGCAGGTAGATCTGGCTTCCTAGGGCTTTGTCTACAGCAGGAGGCACAGGCTTCTTTTGAGTCCGTTTCCCAGGTCCCTTAGTCTCTCACTTTTTGACAAAATATACAGCGGTGAAGGCAGCTCTGAGATGGGCTATTTAAATGGGGGTCCAGTGCAGACTGAAAATGTTGCTACTTTCAGTTGCAGATATGGTGCAGAGGTGCTGTGTGCTGGATCCTGGTTTCTCTCCCCACTGGGTTCCTGTCACCACCCCAGAGCCTGGCCTGGAGTAAGAGCTCAATATAGATTCATGAGTCACTGCATGAATGAATCAAAAGGGCTCCCAGTTACATCACCGCTAGTTTTACTGAAGTCATCTATGCATTGACTCTGCCCATGGTGGGGGGAATCTGTTTACTTGCTCCAGATGGAGCTCAGGGTTTCAGGAGAGCAGGGCTTGGTTCGCTTCCCCACTTAGGGCAGCAGAAATCAAAACTAGACCCATAATTTCAAGTGGGGGCACAGGCAAGCCATGCTCCTTGTATACTTTCACCCTCAAATGTTAGGTAGAGTCAAGTGAGGGGCACGGATCACAGCCTATCTTCTAGAAGTTTAGATCTTTACATTAGGCTATGATCACATCAGGGGGATAGAATTCAGTCAGTCATCACAAAGCACTTTGCTTTTGTCTAATTTGCCTTGACGAGTCACCGTCCATGGGGGAAAAAACACCCTACATTTTACGGCTCAGAATAGCCAGGCTTGTCTCTTCTCCTCTCTCCACAATCAACAAGGGTCAGCCCTATGTCTCATGCTGCCTCCTGGAAATGCTTTCTCTGAAAGGGAGTTTCTCTGTCCCTGTAATGAGAACAAAAATGTACGGCACCTCCTGCCTCTGAAAGATAGCACCACATTTTCTGAAACGCTAGTCTTGACCTGTGGTAATGGCCATCCTCAGATGATGGCCATTTCAGACAGCTGGGTCCAGGGCTCTGGGACAGCTACAAAACCACTCTGAATGGAGCCACTCTGTAAATAGGCCTCATCTGGTATTTTAATCCTTTTAGGAAGTGATTTGAATCAGTGCAAAAGCTAACCCAGGATGTGGTATTATCCACACACATGCACCTCTATGTCTGCAAAGAGGTTCCACGGGCAAATGGAACTCACAGTGTAGGATTTATGATTCTGTGACTTGTGTGTGTCGGGGGGGGGTGGTATTCACATGTATGTGTTCATGTGTGTGAATGTATGTTTTTGTAGGCACGTTTTGTGACAAGTGTTTCACGGACTGAGCTATCTCTCCAGCTCCATGATTCAAATGGAGCTGTTGATTCAAATATCGTCTCTACTCTGTTTGGCAGTTGCTCTGAAGAGCAAACGAGTTTTAAGTTCTCTGAGGTTCCTCTGCGAGGACTACAAGCAGAAGACCTGGATTCTTAGCAATTCCCCTGCTGACTGCTCACGGCTGGTTCTCAATGGGATCCTGAACCCGCCATCTTCTGCATTCTCAGCCTCTGGTGCCAGCACAGTGGCAGGCACTATTTGATGTCTATTAGTAAGAAATGAGTAAATGACTAAGCCATCTTTGGATGCAGGAAAATAACCTAGCTCACTCTTCCCAAAGGATTTGTATCTTTCTTATGTGATATAACACCCAAACAGGAAAGGAATACTTACCAGCCTCTTGGGTTTGGAGGTTGTCTCAGCCTTGAGACACGGTGAGTCTTGACATGTCCAGTGTTGTTAATTTCCTGGTGTTTTCCCGTTGTGAGCCCTGGAATAGAAATAGTGCTAGGAGCTAGATGGTGTGCATTGAACGTGCAGTTGTGTGTGATGCTGGTCTTCCCTCTGGTTCTCATCATAACTACTGTGGCCGCAGCTGACTAGGGAGAGAGGCAATAAAAGTGTAAATGTCTAGAAGCTTGGTACCTGATTTAACCTTTGTGCTTAGAAAGCAGCTTTCTAATTCAGAGTGAGACCTTATTAACCAAGTGACATTCACGAGGCTTGGTTTTATAACTGAGGAGAAAAACATTCACATCTCTGGTGCTGCATTTTAAAGTGAAGACTGAAGAACCCACCCCAGTTACAAATGACTGTTTAATGGACTTCTGCTGATGGCTAACATATGGTTACATGGTGTTGAGAATGTGACAGGCTTTGAGGAAGAAGCCAATAAAAATATTGGTGGAATATTATTCTTGAGTTGCGATGCTCTCTGGACAGATGTTGTAGGCTGAAAAATGATATATCACATGTGTTTATTGCCTAATCTTTTGAACTTGTGACTATTGCCTTAGATAACAAGGGAGGCTTTTCGGCTGTATTCAGGCCACAGCTTATGGAATGGGGAAGACTATGCCAGGAAGCAGACTGTTCCACAGAGCTGCTGTAGAACTCAGCCTCATTAATACCTTGATTTTATCCCAGAAGACTGATTTTAAACTTCTGATAGTCAGCACTAGAAGAAAATGAACTCAGAATATTTTAAGCCACTAAGTCAGTGATTAAATATTATAGGTACTAGGAAAAGATTTGTTGAAGGCCACCCTGCTGATTGTATAATGAGTAATTTACTATGTGTCTGACCTATGACCCGTGAAGGTGGCAACGGAGAAGAGCCTTCATTTGCCACTGAAGTAGATTTTTATGGAACATATTAATGCTTTAGATGAAGCATGAGAGCTCTGTATGTGGGGCAGTTTCAGGCTACCAGTTTTCAAAAGTCGTCTGTACGTCCCCTTACCTGTAGGAGTGAATTTCAGCTTTTGGTAGCCAAGATGTCTTAGTTTCTTTTTCCTGTTGCTGTCATAAAATACCCTGATTGACAAAAGTAGCTTGGGGGATGAGAGGTTTATTTTAGCTCAGAGATTTGTGCTATCGTTCAACATTGGGGAGACAGTCAAGGTGGCCAGAACTTGAGGTAGCTAGCCATAGTTACAGGAAAGAGCAGAGGGACAATAAATGCATGCCTGTTAATACTTAGCTCATTTTTTCTTTTTTAGTGCTATACAGTATAGGACCCAAACCCAAGAAATAGTGTTACCAACACTAGGAATGGCTTCCCACTTAAATAAACATAAATCAGTATTGTTTCCCACAGATGTTCTCACAGACCAACATAATTTAAGCAGTCCCTCATTGATGCTCTACTCCTAAGTGACTCTAGATTGTGTCAAGTTGACAACTAAACCTAATTGTCTTAGGAGGCTTCTACTTTCCATGAGAAGATTATAAATCAGATAAGGTGGGTTTTTTGTTTTTTTTTGTTTTTGGTATGGTTTTACAGAGGAAAGTCTTTGTAAGTTGGATCTTCTGAGAGGTCTGCCATCTGTGCCAGCTAGTTTTATGTCAACTTCATATATTAACTAGAGTCATCTGAAGGGAGGAAATCTCAATTGGGAAAATGTTCCTATAAGATCCAGCTATAGGGCATTTTCTTAATTAGTGGTTGGTGGGGGAGGACCCAGCCCATTGTGGGTTGTACCATCCCTGGGCTGGTGGTCCTGGGTTCTATAAGAAAGAAGGCTGAGCAAACCAGGAAGAGCAAGCTAGTAAGGAGGCTCCTGCATGGCCTTTGTATCAGGTTCTGCCTGCAGCTTCCTAACATATTTGAGTCCTGACTCAACTTCCTTCAGTGATCAACAGTGATTTGCCAAGTAAACCCTTTTCTCCATGTGTTTCTTTGGTTCTGGTGTTTAATTACTAGGGCCCTATGAGCTATTTGAGGTAGATTCCAAGTCTTTCTAATCCATTTTTCATTGAGTGGTTCCAAGTATGAACTTTGAGAGTTGAAGATACCCGAATTCAGAGCTGAGATCTACCTTTATTGCTAGGACCATAGACATTCCATCATTAGGTGATATTTTATCTTTAAAACATGAATACTAAAGCAAGTTCCTTAATATGCTGTGCATATTAAATTAAATGTCATATGTGGATGGGCTATTCTGTGACCTGGCACATATTGAGTATTTGATAAATGAGTGATAAAATCTTTGACGTGTCTATGGAAGAGCCATATAATCAAGTACTAATGCCATAAGAATGAATGAAAACCCATCTTGGGAATCATCTGTCATCTTTTGATCAGCCCACAGGTGAAAATCAATGGGCAAGTTCTTGTCACTCTAGTCATAGCCCTAGCTTGGTTGATAGAATGGGAAGCTGCAGAGTATCATGATTTCTTTCTGAAGTCTCCAGTGTTAAGTGAAACCTTTGGTAACCTGGATCCCCAAGTGCCTATGAGGAGCAGAACTCAATGGCAACATGTAATGGACACGGGTCTTAAAACATGTGTTGTGGAAGAGGAAAAGATGTGTTTGACACACAGCTCTTGAGGCTGTGAGGTTGAATGTTGAAAACAGTATCTGGTGTGGTCCTTCTTGGTGGTGGGGACTCTGGGTGTTCCTGAAGCTATATAGTACAGTACATGACCACAGAGGTATGAGCAAGCAACGAATCCAGCTGGTTTATGTAATAAGCTCCCTCTCAAGATAATCCACAAATCCATTAATCTATAAATCAACCCAGTTCCCTCTGAAAGGTTGACTCTCTTATCTCTCAGTGGGAAGGAAATTTCAACGTGAGGTTTATAGAGATTTTGTTAGACTATATTCATGGTTAATGGTTTATTAAACACCAGCCATCCATTTAATGCCACGAATGACTCTTCCCATTTGATAACTTCAAAAGACATCCAAATTTAATATGTCCATGTTTCCCAAAACAAATTGTAAAAATATTACATTTCTCTCATTTGAAGAGTCTAGATTATATATATATATATATATATATATATATATATATATATATATGACATGTATTATTACATATATATTACATTTGTCTCATTTGAAGAGTATGCAATATATATGTATATATAGTAGATTATATGTATGTATGTATGTATGTATATATGTATGTATGTATGTTATTATGGAGAGGGTTCAGGGAAATGATAGGGAGCTAAAAATAAGTGGTCCGGACAACCAAGGGTCCCTCTGGGATTATGAGTGTTGCTTTAATGCTAAGCAAGTTGACCTATGTGATTCTTTCTACTTGTACCCAGCACTTTGGAAGGAAATATAGTAGAGTATTTAAGCAGGATAGGAATTTCTGGACTTCTGGTCTGGGCCTGAGCATAGAGCAGGTCACAGGTGGCAGCTCCGTACCCAACCCCAGAAAACCGAGAGAAAGTGGGCCTCCCAGGAGCTTTAACTCAGGCAGCATCCCAGGTAAGGAAAAAGCAGCACTTGCCCCAAACAGGGGGTAACCGGGACCCACTGGGACCCAGGAATTCACTCCTGGCCCGGAGCGGGCTCCATCTGGTCTGGGCCCGAGCACTCGGCAAATCCCAGGAATCAGCGCTGCACCCAAACTCACAGCACCCAGAGGAAGCGGGGATCCCAGAAGCTCTAACCCAACCAGTATTTTAGGCTAGGAGGTGGCAATACTTGCCCCAATCAGGGAGCAACCGGGACCCACTGGGACCCAGGAATCCACTCCTGACCCAGAGCCCGGGCCCCTTCCGGTTTCCACCTGAGCACGGAGCAGATCTTGGGCCTCAGCTCTAACCCCAGCAGCAAAACCCATCCCAAACAGTTCTGACACAACCTAGATAATAGGAAAGACAGTCCCCAGAAAGAGACAGCACAGATTGCACAAAGGCCATCCAGATGGCAAAAGGCAAGCGTAAGAACACAAGCACCAGCAACCCAAGGTACTTGCCATCATCAGAACCTAGTTCTCCCACATTAGAAAGTCCTGAACTCCCCATATCACCAGGAAAGCAAGAACCAGATCTAAAATCACTTCTAATGAAGATGATAGAGGACTATAAGAAGGAAATAAATAACACTGTCAAAAAACTTGAGGAGAACACAGGTAAACAGGATGGAGTCCTTAAAGAAACACAAAAATCTTTTAAAGAATTACAAGAAAACACAAACAAACAGATGAAGGAATTGAACAAAACCATCCAGGACATAAAAATGGAAATAGAAACAGTAAAGAAATCACAAAGGGAGATTACCATGGAGATAGAAAACCTAAGAAAGAAATCAGGAGTCATAGACACAAGCATCACCAACAGAATACAAGAGATAGAAGAAAGAATCTCAGGTGCAGAAGATACCTTAGAAAATATTGACACAACTGTCAAAGAAAACGCAAAATGTTCTTAACACAGGAATTTCGTTCAAGTTGTGAGGAGTCCACCAGAGAAGACCACTTAGACACAGTCTATAGGAAAATGAAAGTCTTTATTCCAGCTGGTTGGTATTTAGGATCTAAGCATAGCCCTAAGCATTTAAAGAGAGGGGCTTTTAAAGGCAAAACCCACATCCTGTTATATTGCTTGGCAGTTGCAGAGGAGGAGGTTTTGTGCGAGCAAGCAGTTTAATGGAAGCTAAGATAAGTTAGCTGAAGCATCTTGACCTCAGATTCCTAGCATAGAGTTGGGAAAATTTCCATAGGGCTTCCCATCAAGGAGACCAAATTCTAGTTAAACCTAAAATGGCCTTAGCAAGGCTATGAGATGGAGGAAACTCTGGAGCATCCCACCCTGTCACAAAGTGATGTCAGAAAGAGAACTGAGGAGCTTTAACGAATTGATAATGAGAGCCATGGGTTTAGGCTGAGGTAGAAAAATGAGAACTTGAGGAAAGAATAAGTAAATGTGGGTCAGCCCAACAGACTGGAGTTCCTTGTGAGGCCACGAAATGGCTGGACTGAGGGTAGAAGAGAGAATGACAGGGCTGAGACTGTATGATTGTGCTTCCAGTACAATCTGGATCTCGATGCTGCGTCTCTCAGTTCCCTCTCTACCTAATCCCATACCTTAGTGCTTTCTCCCACACCCGCCCCCTTTTGAATCCCTGAACAGCTTTCCACCACCGCCATCCTCTTGCTAGGACACACACTTACACACCTTCTATTGCTTCCCTGTTGTCTGTTGTAAGCTTCTTCCTTCTAGAGGCCCCATGGCTGACTGATCTTATCATTCTAGCTTTCTATGAGCCTTCTGTCTAATGTAATAACCTAGGTGGAGTTTCATTAAGAGCTGAAATCCTTTTATTTTATCATTTGAAAACATATTAGGGTGCTTTGTCCCCAGGAGGCTCAGTTTTGTTTGTTTGTTTGTTTGTTTGAGTAGTTGTTCTCATTAGGAGTAATTGAGTTGAATCCTCCAGGGACACTTGACACTATCTACAGATGTTTTTGGTTGGCATCAAATGGGTAGAAGCCATGAACATTGCTAAATATCCAGCAATGGCCATAGCAGCCCTCCACAGCAAAGAATGACCTAGCCTAAAGCATGCATCCATAGTGCTGCTATGATATATGCTAATATGCTAAACATCCAGCAATGTCCATGACAGCCATCCACAACAAAGAATGACTTGGCCTAAATCAGTGTGGTACCCTGATGTGGGTGAGGGGAATAACCTGCCAATTTGATCAAACCTAAGTAAAAGATGAAGGGAACCCCCACAGCATGCAGAAATGGCAGCCCTGAGAATTTGGCGGCCAATGCCTTCCACCCTGCCTGTGGAGCAGGATTTGAGAGAGGGTGTGCTGAGGGATGGGCACCAGTCAAGATAAAACAATCCAGAAGTTGTCCATCTTTCTCCAGAAAAGGAGACAACTCAGGGCAGGCCTGCTTTGTAACCGGGTGTTATCTGCCAACTGGGGCCTTGGCAGCCTTGAAGTGGACAAGTCTACAATTCTGGGGCAGTGAAAGCACATGGCCTGGATGGCCCCCACAGTTAGTGAGTGTATCTCAACTCCCAAGCCCCTTCTATTCATTTGGAGAGACTCCATTTGCAAAACATTTATTCAAGGCTTAATTGCTAATAAGTCCCTGCATGGGGCCACGCTATTGAAAGGCTGCACAATGGCATGGCCTGATAATCAATGTCCCATTCATGCACTAATCAGAAGGGACAAAATGGATATGGGAGAGCTTGCCCATGACTCCAGGAGATGCTCTCTCTCTCTCTCTCTCTCTCTCTCTCTCTCTGAACTCCTCTCTAATTAGAGACTTGTCACATGCTAATCAGGGCTGGGGTCCTGTTAAGAAGCCCTGCTTCTGTGTAGGCACATGCCCAGAGCACATGAATTACTTCCAAATCAGTGCACCTAACAGGAAGTCTGTTCTGTAACTAAGCTGGAAGTTGTCCTTAAGTGACCTTCACCATAAAGATCCACCATCATGAACACTGTAGCTACATTGTTCTACTTAACTCTAGTCACAAATATTTGAATAGTTTTATCACTAATGTCTTTATGACAGGGATGAGAAGATTAATGTTATCTGCTGTTTCCAAAGTCGTTTTGTGAATAAGCTGACTGATAAGTCCTCAGGAACTGAGCTGCGGCTCAGCTGGTAGAGAACTTACCTAACATGGATGATGCCCTGGGATCAATCCTCAACACTGGGTGAAACCAATTATGGTGGCACATGCCTGTAGTCTCAGCACTTGGTAGGTGTTAGAAGTTTAAAGTCTTCCTTGGCTACATGGGGAGTTCAAAGCTAGCCTAGGTTAGAGAACTTGTCACACACACACACACACACACACACACACACACACACACCTGCAACTTATCAATATGTTAATTTATTTTTTAGCAAACATGTTCTTTATAAAATATTAGCTAACCAATGCCAAAGTATGCTTAAAAATACATGGGAAACTCCATGTGGGCATGTAAGAAAGATAACAAACTAAAAGAAAGACACTTGAGAGGATGTGGACATACAATCTGTGGAAGAGGAAGCCAAAGGCATCTCAGGAAATACTCAAAATCATGAATAATCAAAGAAAGGCAAATTACAAACCAAGGTGTCATTTCTTATCTAAGCAGATTTAAAAAGATAGAAATTTGGGTGATGACCAGTGTTGGTAGAGATGCAGAGATGGAAACCCTTGGGGACTTCTGTCAAGAGTGGTGTTCTGTGGAGTCCACTGGTTTCTCTGTAGTTAAGTAAGTATATGCTGCAGGACTTAGCACTTGCATCCCTCGCTATGTAGTCCACAGATATCCTTACATTGCTCCCCAGGGGGTGTATACAGAATTTCATTTCAGCATTGGCTTTAATGCTAAGGAACTAGGGACCAGGTGGGTGTTATCTTCTGAGTACTAGATAAGCCAGTGTGCAGGCGTTGGCATATGGAACAGCCATGTAAAACAACAGAGCAGTGGTAGCCATAGTTACAGGTATGAACCTTTTAAGAAATTGTAATGAGTAAGAAAGGTAAGAAGCCAAATGAGACTCAGTAACATTTGTGAGAAAATTCAAATAGATGCACGCCAAACAACACCATTTTGCAAGAACGCCTAAATAGAAGCCCAGAGGGATGGTGTTCATTACGGGGAAACGGGCAAGGAGTAGGTTGTATCAGCCACAGTTCCATCAGGAAAGAGCTGACATACCGAGCAAAATCATTCAAGATAAGGCTTTTTATCAAGGTGTGGCTGCAGAGAGGCCATGAGAGGTGATACAGAAACCAGGGTTACAGGTAGGACTGTTTGTTACCTCGCCTCACCCATGGAAGCAGTTAGTCAGTGAGAGAGTCATGAAGAGAGTTGCCAGAAGAGCAGCCGTGGCTTTCAGTGATCCAGGTACCCTGCTACTGAACCTGACTTCATCTCTCTCCCTCATTCTCCAGCCAGAGATTTCCACGGGCTTAGCCAACAGAGAGCCAAGGGCAAAGGAGGCCAACACTGTGTCTTCTTAGGCCTGCTTCAGGACAGCACGAGGTGTGAAGACAGCTGTTGGGAGGAGCAGGTGTTAGAGGTACAATTGCCAGCCAGATTATTAAATGGAGCATGAGAAGAAAAAAATCCAATTAATAAAATAAATGAAGATAAAGGTGGGAGAGGGGCTTGCAAGAAAACACAAATAGATACAATACCCTACTTTGCAGGACCCAGGAGCCAATAATAAAATAAGTGAAATGAAAAACTAAAACACTTTCCTAAGTCATTACTGATATCCTCCACTGTATGTGTAGCCCATTTATCACAGGTGAGTATACAATTTGCTTATTGTATAAAATTGGTCAGGTAGCACACAAAGTGCCAGTTCACTCTGATATTGGCAACATTTTGGGGACATATTCTTGAATGTATATATTTTTATTAGACTTTGGAGAAACAATAAAATATATAGAATTATGAGCCAAACTTTTATAGAATCTTTGCTGCTCTGCAGCTTTCCCATGGGAATTCTAATGTCTTAGGGCTGGAGATTAAAAATTACCTTCCTGATTGAATGCATATCTCTCTCTGATTACTTAACCCAAGCCATCAATCACCGTAATGTATCCTGTTTCTGGGATCCAATCTTTGATTAATCCAAATTTCTTCTAGTTTCTTTCATTACAGAGCATTAATGTTTAAAATGCCACAGTCTATAAGAATGCAATTAACTGACCTCTGGAAGGTTCCACTCCTTCATGTACCCGAATGATGCACCTTTCTTGAATGGGCTGACCCTAGTGTGATCTGAGACCGGCTGTTTTCCTGATTTGTACCACACAGTTGGAAGTTAGATGTAGTCTTTTTGTGAACTATAATGAAGTCTGGATTTTAAAATCTGGAAAAACTTCCAATGAGGCCTGACGAAGCGGTAGTCTTTGGGCAAGACGGCTCCCATAACAAGCATTTCCTCCACCATAGGAGGAGGCAATCGGAAATCAGTAAAATCCCTAAGTTAAAAGCCCCAGTCTTGTTTGAGGCTAGAGTACGGCACCAGAAGAATTGAGTCAATTCAAAGATGCTGGCCATAAGGTCCTGAGGACAAAGGCTGTCTGGTGAGCCACACCACACACTTCTCAGAAGTAAGGGAAACTTTCAAAAGAGCCCCAGGTGTCTGGAATTCCAGGGAATCAAATAGATTTTACAAACAGAAAAGCCAGACAATGAGCAGCTATATAGAAATGCTAGGACTTCTGAAGCCTGAAGTTCAGGTTCGGGCCTTGATTGTAATGGAAAACAGACACCTAGTGCCAGATGTGAGTGACTGATTCTGCTTGGTGACCAGAATGTTTAGGAATCTAGGCTGAGAAATGATTGTCTTGCTGACATTTTCTCTATCTTGCCTAATTTCGGTGTGCTTTCTCTGACTTTTTTTTTTTTTTTTAAAAAAACCGCTATCTTTTGGGGGGGATTTGTTTGTTTTTGACTTGTACTCTCACTGAAAGTTTATTTCTGTATCTTACTCCATTTATGACGTGAGAACAAAGCACACTGTCTTGGAGGCTTAAACCAACACACATTTGTTTTTCACAGTTGTGAAAGTTGATAATTCCAAGATCAAGGTGGCAGCAGACTGAACAAACCCCACTTTTTGGTTCACAGGTGTATCCCTTCATGGTGGAAGGGACAGAGAAGCCCTTGGAGGTCCCTTATAAAGACATTGTGATGGTTGGTCTCAATGGGCAACTTGGCTAGACTAAGAGATGCCTATATACAGTGCTGGTGCCTCTACATGTGTCTGTGTTTCCAGTGAGGATTGACATTTGGAATAGAACCACCCTGGATGTGATCAGCACCACCCAATAGGTTGGAGGTCCGTGGAAGAACGATTGCCAGCTGCTTGTGTTTGTATGCTTCGTATCTTCCTATCAACCACAAGCGCCAGAGTCACCAGTCTTTCAACCCAGACTTAATAGCACTGACTCCCCAGGACCTTCCCAGCCTCCAGTCATGGGTTGGAAGTGCTAAGACATTGACCTTTTGAGACTGAGCAGCTAACTGCAATTAACTGACCTCTGGAATGTACCTGAATGATGCACCTTCCTTGAATGGTCTGACCTTGGTGTGCTCTGAGACCGGCTGTTTTCCTGATTTGTACCACACAGTTGGAAGTTAGATGTAGTCTTTTTGTGAACTATGATGAAGTCTGGATTTTAAAATCTGGAAAAACTTCTTGTCTCTGCAGCCTTCAGACAGCTGATGCTCAACTACCCAGCTCCAATTGTGTGAGTCCAACAAATCCCATTATCTCTGTTCTGTTCTAGTCTACTGGTTTTCTTCCTCTTGATATTTCTGACTAATATGCTAATAGGAATAATAAAGACTCCATCCTCAAAAATCTAACCACATCCTATAGATCCTACCTCTCTATAGTCATATTGGGAATTAGTATTTCAATGTAGGAATCTCTGTAATCTTTGAAATGTGTGAATCCTACAACGATTATGGGGATGGACAAGGAGATAGGAGCTCTGAGGCGGTTGGTTTGGTGAGTTCTGGAAAGCTGAGGGTTTGATTTCTGGTGCTGGTGGGATCTTCACAATCACCCTGCCTGATTTCCACAGATAAAATAAGTCCCTGAAAAGAATCATCCCAGATGAGCCCAGGTGGGCCTTCTCTAGCTGAGCAACTTCCCAAGAGACTTCAGGGTATCTCTTAACTTCATGAGCCTGGGTGGAAAATTTTAACGTGTCAGGTGTTAGTCTTCTTAACCTTGTGGATGAGGTGGGATTTCTGGAAGCCACAGCATGCATGCTTCATACCTTTTAGGAATTGTGGAATACTCAAATTATCCCAGTAAATTTAATGTGACAAAGGACCGTGCCTATAATGTAGACTCCATAGTTTTTGTGCCGTTACCCTGTCACAATGTCTGGCTTGTACTATATGCCAAACAAATATTGGTGGAGGGGAGGATGAAGGAAGAGGAGGAGAAGGGATTGAAGAGAGAAAGAAAAGAGTAAAAGTAGTTAATATAACTCAAGTTAATATAACACAATCTTCAGACACTGCCTTCTAATATTCTAAAGGGTTTCCTTTATTAGTTTGCTGATATACTTAATCATTAAATTGATTTATCAATACTTATTAGAAAAAGTAGTTGGTAGTAGAGATTACAGATTCTAAGATTTTTAAAAGCAAAACTGAAAAACAGATAATCCACGTTCCTCTGAAATTTAGGAGATCCACTGTTACAAACATCATTTCTTTCTGTGCTCCACTGCATCTAGATCAAAACAGTGCTTTATGGACAGAGTTGGAGAGCTGTCTCAGTAAAGAGGCCAAGGGCTGAGCAAAGCTCCAGGTCTGCTTGGCTGAAGGAGCTGCAACACTAGAGCTGGGAGATGGACGGCTTCCTTCCCAGAATCTAGAAGGAGAAACCAGCCCATGACTAATCCCAAGAGCAGCTACTGTGGTTCCTTTCTTCCTTTCTCCCTTCCTCCCTTTCTCTCTCTTCCTCCCTCACATCTATCTCTTCTTTTTTTCTCTCCATCTTTTCCTTCCTTCTTTCTCTCCTTCTTTCCTTGCTTCCTTCTTTTCTTCCTTCCTCCCTCCCTCACTTCTATCTTCTTTCTATCTTTCCTTTTTTCCTTCTTCTCTCTCGCATATCCATTTCTTCTTTTCTCTCCCTATCTTCCTTCCTCTCTTCATTTCCATCTCCTTTCTTCTCTCTCTATTTTCCATTTCTGCCTTCTTTCCTTCTGTTCTCCCTTCCTTTCTCTCTTCCTTTCTCCCTCACTGCCTTCCATCCCCTCTTCTATTAATTTGCCCACTCCACTCATCTATTCATTTATTCAGTATGCATTTAGTTATAAGCAGAACACTAAGTTCAAGAGATATAAATATGGGATAGGGTGAGAACTGTAAGTGCCTCCATAGTAAGATATTAGCTATGGTGGTAAACTGATATCACTTAGGTGATTTATAAAGCACAAATCTCTGGATTCTCATACCCGGAGACTCAGTTCAGCTCTGGTATGAGATATTGAGCTTTTTGACCATATCCCAGTCGATCCTAACTTGCAGCCAAAAGCAATGTACTAGTCACTTCTTTCATCACTGTGACCAAGAACTTGACAAAGCAACTTAAGGGAAGGGGGATTTATTTTGGCTGATGGTTTGGGAGATTCAGTCTATCATGGTGGGGAAGGCATGATGTCAAATGGCTCTCTGGCAAGAAGAGTGTGTGGCAGCAGCTTATTCATATCTGCCCAGGTCAGGAAGCTGTGAGCAGACAGGAATTGGAGCTGGGCTGTCAACATAAGGCCCTAGCTCACGGCTGTTCTACAGTCTCCCTAGACAGCATCAACATCTACAAGCCAAATGCTTACCATGTGAGCACACACAGGACATTTCATATCCAAACAATGGCAACTGAGAACCACTACTGGGGAAGGAACGATCAGAGAGAGCACAACCCAGAAATAAGCATACATGGGGCTGCTAAAATATGATGGAGCAAGTTGCTCTCAAGGGACAACAAAGAGTAGCCATGTTGGAGGAAACGAGCTGGGCTAGCGTCATAGACAGGACAGATGCAATTTGAGAGAGGACTGGGAAGCTAAGCATGCCTTCAGGAGGACTTGGAAAGAAGCTTAGAGAGTGGGATTTAAGTCCCCTACCCTCACCCCATGAAGATTTGACAGGGGACAATAGAGTGGAGTCTCTCCACATGGAAGGACACAATAGGATAATGTTG
The DNA here is from genome assembly GCF_004785775.1 of Grammomys surdaster. Classification (NCBI taxonomy): domain Eukaryota; kingdom Metazoa; phylum Chordata; class Mammalia; order Rodentia; family Muridae; genus Grammomys; species Grammomys surdaster. The sequence continues at coordinate 1,563,986 of NW_021604712.1, read as the reverse complement.
TGATATCCTACTGCACCTGGACTGGAGTTCCAGGTCAGGAGTGAAAGAGCAACAGGGTGAATGATAGAAAGGTTAAAGGGGGCATCAAAGTTAGATCACTACACCAATGAGAGTCATTACAAATTAGTCTTCAGAAGAAGGGAGTGTAAAGATGGAGTTGCAACAGAATAGTATCTTAGTTAGGGTGTTTCTGCTGTGAACACACACCATGATCAAGGCAACTCTTATAAGGACAACATTCAATTGGGGCTGGCTTACAGGTTCATAGGTTCAGTCCCTTATCATCAAGGTGGGAGCATGGCAGCATCCAGGCAGGCACGGTGCAGGAGGAGCTGAGAGTTCTATATCTTTATCGGAAGGCTGCTAGTAGAATACTGACTCCAAGGCAGACAAGGATATTAAAGCTCACACCCATAGTGACACACCTACTCCAATAAGGCCATACCCACTCCCAACAGTGCCATTCCCTGGGCCAAACATATACAAACCATCACAGATATTATATATTATATACCATATATATATATATAATATACTATGCCATATACTATATATCTATCTGTATCAATATCTATATCTATCTATATCTATATATCTATAAACACACAGACACATAAACATACACACACACACACATGCACACACTTCCCATGTCTCTGGCATGGTCAATGGGTACATTAGTTTAGTCTAACTGTACAAGGAACGTGCATAAAGTACAGAAGCTGACTTAAGTGCAGAATCATTTAAAAGATCAATTTTGAAATTGTTGTTGGTAGAAAGTAGCTTGTTGGGGTGGAGATGAAGGTGACAGGGTAGAGACAGAATTGGGTTTTTATAAAAGCCCCATACTTAAAGAAATGGAGCAATTAACAGAGGATAATTGTGTAATTTCTGAGCTACCTGTTCCAGGAAGATGCCTACCTGTGCCTGCCTCTTAGTCCCCAAACAATTGCCTGGCTCCTTTAAGTATCTGGAAACAGAAAGCTAAAAAGGAAAACAAGAAGCAAGCAAACAAGCAAGAGACAACTCTGGCTCTCTTCTTTATGACTTAAAAAATGGAACAAAATAGGGCTGGTGAGATGACTTAGTAAAGAGATTGCCATGCAAGCACAAGGACCTTAATTCAGATCTCCTTAATTCAGGTCTCCAGCAGCCATTTAAAAAGCACTCCATGGCAGTGTCAGCCTAGAATCCCAAGTTCTGGGAAGGTGGAGACAGGAAGGTCTCTGGGCTTGTTTGCTAGGCAGTCTAGCTGGGTCAGTAAGCTGAAGAGTCAGTGAGAACCTGTCTCAGCAAATAAAATGGAGAGTGTTTGAGGAAGATACTTGACATCATTCTCTGGCATCAACACATGCATACACAAGTGTACATACATATGTGTACACACATGCACTCCCATAGTATCTTTTTTTCAGCCTTTCTGAGCAGAGCAGGGTGTGTGTGTGTGTGTGTGTGTGTGTGGTTTGAGAAAGAGTCAATATATGGGGCTCCAGACTCCTAGTCCGGATTCATATTTTGAATGTCACCTAAGAAGGGAAACCAGACCTCCTTCCTGAGGGTTTCCTTCTTGCTCTCTAGTTCCCAGTTGGGTGGGAGCCACCTTTAACCCAGGGCCCTGACCCTTGCTAGTAACCCTCCTGCCATTCCCTGGGACATCTACTCTGTTTCTAGTTCCATTCCACACCATACCTGGGCTTTTGCTTTGAATTTAGTAGCTGTGACTCTTCTCCCAGCACCACGTCACTCCCTAGTACAGAGCTAGCCCAGCACTTGAACTAGTCAACACGTTACAGAGCATATGCTCCTTCACTAGGCCTCCAAACACCAAACATGGCTCTCCTGGATCATTTCTTGTCGATGGATGCTTCTCATCCAAGCCCTGCCCAGTTCTGTACCTTCATCCAACATCATTAGCTAGCAGCTGTCAGAATGCTAGCACCCCTAGCATCTAAGCATCTCTTTGTGGGGACAAAGGCAGTGTTACATAGAAGTCCCAAATATTTGCAGATGTCCTCTCTATGGTAAAGAGGGGTCCTTTATTAACACTGTTGAAGGAAACTTAAGACAAGAAGGGGGAGGGGAGGATAAGGTCAAGATCTGTGGCAGTGATAGCACTGTGGGCTGCTGCCTCTCTTCTGGGATCTTTGTTATGAGGGTAATAACCCCCTACTTTGCTCCAGCATCTTAGTTTGATTTCTGTAGTTGAATGATGAACCTTACTTGATATAGTTCTATTCCCTCCAATAAGGCTTAACATATAGCCTTCTTCCTATAGTTGCTTTTCTAGGACACAGTTTGCTCCAGCCTCGTGTCCTATGGTTGTGCTATAAGTCATGGACTAGATCCCTTTGGCAAGTTACTGAACACGATATCTCAGTTCTATTATCTATGGGAGAAGTTATGCCATACTGCCAGGGTTTGGATAAACATTAGGTAGGATAGTTCATAAAGTGCTTAGCAAGTAGAGCACGGGAATATTAGACAAGTACTTACTATGTGTTAGTTATTATTTATTGTGATTCTTTTTCTCCTCCTGTAGCTGGTTGGCTTCATTTAGACTAAGATTCTGGGTATATGCAATGGTTGTTATTTCATAAGTAAAGTGAGCATCTGCAGAAGTCTGAGACTTTCATTCCTGACAGCCCTCTGACTCTTTCCTCTTTTCTTACCCTACCCATCCTCCTCAACTCTGTTCCCTACCCAAGTTCCTTACTGTGGCAGACCTTGCTGTATGTCTACCCACTACCTTCCCTTTTTTCCCTACTTACTATCAGAACTCTGATTTGTTCCACATGGTAATATCCAGCTGAAGGTGAAAGGCATGATGGAGCCTGTGACAGTGATGAAACCATCACCTGCTGTCTCTCTTCTGGGAACCTTGTTGCAGGGATGGAGCAATAACTATTTGGCTAAGCCATCTTAGTTGAGCTTCTGTGGTTGAATGATGGACCTTAACTGATATACTGATTCTATCCTCCAAAATAAGAACTGCCTTATGGGTTCATTCTCTACAGTGCTTTACCAGAACATAACTTGCTTTAGGCTCATATGCAGGAGCCATGGTGTCACTCCTTGATGATATAACTATGTGACTACTTGTTCATGAAGTTAACTAAGAGGTCCCAAGCATCACTACTGCCTTTTCCAAGTTCTTTCTAACTACTCATCAGTGACAATCGTGGAGACGCTTCATCACCTCTTTCTCATTTGTCCAGATGGATACCCCTCTGGTTCTGAGTTTAAAAGGAATATTGCAAGGTATGGGTGGGAAGGAACCGTTTAACAAAGATATTGTAGAACAGAGAAAAGCAGGAGAACTGGCCTAACAGAGGCTTAAATGGGAAGATAGAACTGATTTACACATGGTCTCCTAATAAAGATGCTTAGTTCATAGTGTCCATCAGTGAGTTTGTTTTGTGTATTTATTTGCTTAAATTTCTGAACAAAGAGGAGATGTGGCTATGTTAAGCAAAACACACAGTGCAAGAATAAAATTATAAACATTATAAAACAAGATTCATATCTGATTCTAGCACAATAGTACAATCACCTATTTGTTTACAGGGGTATGTTTTGAAAAAAAAATGCATTGTTAGGTGATTTAAGCCTTGTGAAGACATCACAGAGTGCCCCTATACCAGATAAAATGGCTCCATCACTGGCAGTACAATCTTAAGGGACCACCATAGTATATGTGTGAACTTTGACTGAAACATCATTCTGGTAGCACAGAATGAAGATGCTTTTGGAACTAGCCTATGAATGTATTGATATAATAAGAGAGACACGAATAGGTTGTAGTAACCAATAGCTCAAACAGTAGTGCTTACAATAAAAAGTGAATGGGATTCATCTTGTGCTCATGTCCCTTGACTAGTACAGGAAGGCTCACTGGAGGGCTTGTATGAGCAATAAAATATCCCAACCTGTGATAATGAATATCACTTCTATTCAAAACTCACTGAGCGGTGCTCCTTCTTTAGGGGAGATGAAAATGTCAATTCCCTCCTTTTAAGGTCCCAACAACAAACCAAGGTACCAAAGTTTGCCCAAGAGAAACAACGAGTTTATTAGGCTTGCCTGTAGAAAAGTGGGCAAGGGTTTATGGACAGGAGAGTGGATGACTTTAAAGCAGTCACACTAGAAGGTCTGCTCCAAGCATGAATGATAACTCTCTCATGATCACATGGATGCCGCCACCTAACTCTACTCTAGTTCTTCCTCCTTGAGGTCACTTGCAATTAAAGCAGAGTTGCATACAACTCATCGGCAGAAGTGGCTGGATACTCAGGTGATGGTCTCATGTCACTCCTCTTATGAAAGAAGGCTAACAATCAACAGGCCCATCTGTCATGATCTTTTGCAAGTCGTTACAGTTGGTTTGATGAAGAGGGTGGCTTGAAGGATAATCCTGTACAGCAGCTGGTATGAGTCACATGGCCCCTCCCCACCACAGAGGGACCCAGAGATTCAACCACATGCTTAGAATGGGGAAAATCCAAAGGTGTCTGGTTAGTAGCATGGTGGGGGGTACACACAGTTTCACAGTTTCTTTTTTTTCCTTTCTTTCTTTCTTTCTTTCTTTCTTTCTTTCTTTCTTTCTTTCTTTTTTTTAAAGAAAACCTGTTTTGTATTTCAGAGATACATGAAGTGCTTATAACAGTGCCAAGCTCATAAATAAGTATTTATTATAATGGTTTTACATGTATTATTGTGAAATAATACATGGATAGATACAAGAAACATAATAATAGGTGTTTGAGGGTTTATTTTTTTGATAATAGAGATGTCTCATTAAATAGGTACCTTTTGAATCAGACAATGAAATTTGAGCCCAGTCTGTTGTTTTTCTGGTACTGTTAGGGAATAAAACAGAAAGGAATGCTGGAGCTTAGGAACTCCAGCAACACAATGCAGAGATAGCAATGTAGGCAAAGTCTAGGCCACTTCATTGGAGAAAAATGTGCGTATTGGATTTTTGGCAAAAGTCCCACACCCTGCTGAGCCTCAGAGCCTGTGGCCAAGTCTGCAGTCGGTGGCCTTCTGGGGCCACATAATGATGAGTGCTATTGGGCTGACTTGTGTTTTCTGCCTGGGAAAGGACAGAAATTGGCATGCTCCCAAAGTCCTGCTTGCCTCTTGGATTGAGTTCCTTTGACCATGCAGGACAGCCACACAGAGCCCTTTAAAAGGCACTTTTGATGATTTAATTAAATCTGACAGATTTTAAAAAAACCTACTAACTGGAGACCTCAACCATATTTCTTGTCTATTTTTTCCCCTGCTTCTAAAGGTTAACTGCAGGCTTAACTCCTTCATTCACCCAGAACTATATTTGTAGTAGGCCTCCCAAGGGAACATCTTTTTCTCCCTCTGTGATGGAACCTACTTTACTTGGCTGGGGTGGAGTAAGTGCAGAGGCAATCTGTCATCTTCTAGATAGAGCTGGATCTGTCTGGGCTTCCACGTTTCCCTTTGAAGCTAAGTGCAGTCCAGATGCTGTTCAGAGACAGGGCAGCTTCCACATCACCCCCCAAGTGGTCCTTATCACCAGCATCTCATGAGCCCGACCAGTCACATAAAAGTTTGTGAATAGAGATTGTCAAGGTCAGTGATATTTGGTAGTTAGTCTAGCTTTGGGATATGAATACCTCTGAGATATCTGAAGGTTAGGAAACAAATAACAAATGAGATTCTCTCTTAACTGAATTCAGCCTGCTTTCTCTATCCCAGAAGTGAGTGGATTGATTACTATTAACAGGTTAGCAAAGAAGGAAAAGGATGAGAAGGAAATTAGCCCTGGGTGAACATCTTCATGTGGAAACATCTCCCCCAAGTCCCATGTTACTTCTCAGTAGTCTGGCCCTTACTACACATGGTAACACTGAGATTCATGTATGTTGGAGGACTTGACTTATCACATGGGTCAGCTGCATATCCAAGGCTTGGAACGTGACATACTTGGTGTTTTCTCCAATCTCCCTTATACATAATCTGCTCAAGGCCTTCTCAACACTCAGTGAATTTTCATGCTGCTGACATCTCTCCTGAGGTCCTTTGCAAACTCTGTTCTTCCCTGTCAGAACCTTTTCCATTCATCTCCTGTCCTCATATCACTAGCCTCCAAACCTATCTTCCTAGGGCCCATTCTCTCAGACTTTATTCTTTAAGTCTGAGAGGATGCTATAGGCCCAAGAGAGTGCTCATCACTGGAAAGGAAGAAAGCACACGCCCCCTGGTGGGGAGGATCAGAATCCTCAGTGCATGTGGTGTGTGTGTGTGTGTGTGTGTGTGTGTGTGTGAGAGAGAGAGAGAGAGAGACAGAGAGACAGAGACAGAGACAGAGACAGAGAGAGACACAGCGAGAGACACAGAGAGAGACACAGAGAGAGTCCTGATTTATAGGGTCAAGAGTTTACAGATGTTTCTCCATTAATGAAGATGTTATGTTCAAAAATTCCACATGTGCGGTACATGACACATCTTTTAAATGTCACAGCTTGCAGCACTGTGCCCTGGTGGTGACACGGATCACTGGAACTCCCGGTTACTGCCATCACTGAGCCCAGCTGCACAACCCGAGAATAAGCCATTCCTCATTTCTAGCTTGCTGAGGGGTGGAAAGTCTTAAATCCAGCTATGGCTTCTCCTGGGCAGTATGTCATCTGGTTAATTCTGCACCATTGTAAAGCAGAACAGTCAGGAGCTGAACCAACAGAAGCTGGACCTCTCTGCATTTCTTCACCACTTTCCAGCACAGTTTATCCACTTTGAAATTTCAAGTAACTCTAAAGGCCATGCGAATTTTATATTTGTCAAAAGAGGGCTTGCATTTGCAACTGCTGAAAATGCTGATACGACGACAATGAAAATTTATGTGCCTCACGTTGATGTCTGTGCTTTAAAAGTGTCTTGGAGACATGAGTCATATCTACTGAAATAGGCCTCTAAATAGGACTACCGGGGTGATGTGTTGTCAGAGTGATTCTCTCATACCCAACACCATGACGGGGGATATTTGTGTATCTTTGTGAGATTGTGTATCTTTGAATAGAGATACGCTACTCTCGAGCCTGTAAAGCCTTTACAGGGGTACAAGGCTGTTCTAAACACACGGCATGTCATTCATATTTTATTCTTTCTTTATAGGACTTTCCAAAGCCAAAAGACCTCAAGATAGAAAGCTGAAGAACTGGAGAAAACCCAGGGGGACTCAAAAAATATTTTGAAAAAAATTATGGGTATCTGGAGGCTATGGAGAGATGTAGGGTTCCCTCCATACATTCTCTCAGAATCCCTCCTCTTCCTGCCCCTGTAGTGGTGACCTCTATGACTCTATGGAGGGAGTTCAGAAGTCAAGAGACAAAGGCATTGTGGAAATGAATAGCCATGACTACATCCAACGAAGTGGAGAAGATGTAGCAGAAGAGCTATCAAAGCTGATGTTTTCCTCACTTGGCCAGAGTTACAAATTGTTTGGCCTGTCGAATAAAGAATAATGGGGAAGGAGTGGATGAGAGAGACTAAGAAAGAGTAAGAGAAGGAACTGCTGCTGATTAACCTATGTATATTATCTATCTATCTATCTATCTATCTATCTATCTATCTATCTATCTATCTATCTATCTAACTACCTATATCTATTACTTATTTTCAAAGTAGAGTTGTGAGTTGACTTATATCACCTTGGAAGAGACATGAAAATTTTAACTCCTAGTACCTGGGAATGTGACTGATTTTGGAAACTGGACCTCTGCAATCAAGTTGAAATGAGTCATGCTGAGTTAGTTAATCTTGTCTCTAATGTAATGATTAGTGTTCCTACAAGACGAGTAGGCTTCGAGTCTGGAATGATGGCTCTGATTAAGAAGAAATACAGCACTTGCAGAAAACATGACTTTGGTTTTCAGCACCCATGTCAAGCATCTCACAACTATCTGTAACTTATGACATTGCTCAGAAGGATTGATGGGGTTCATCAATGACATTATCTGCCTGTCATCTAACTTGTCAAATCATCAAAGATGCCCATCATCTATAAATCTATCTCAGCGACAGAGAGGTGTGATGTGAAGCTGTACAGAGTGCAGTAGAAACAAGGGGTCTCATGATACCACATTACCCAGGCTCCATGGATAAAGGGAGCATAGAAGGAAAGGCCAGCTATTGTCTTTCTTGAGGAGGGAACAAGGGAGTAGGGACTTTCTATAGAGACCCCAAAGTGGAAAGGGCTGAGCCTGATAGAGCTGGATCCTTTTCTCGGATAAATGCTTGGGGCTCCAGGAGAGTGGTGTATCACATTGGCTCAGCAAAGGCTTCTCCACTTAGAAATGGTGGCAGAGGGAATGAATTCTTGTCTTTCCTCCAAGATTATGGCTGGGATGTTGGACACTGCTCCCTGGACTAAGATGCTGCTTCTGGGAGAAGGCTGCAGTGGGAGAAACTGAAAATGTCTGCCCTGAAACCTGACATGTTACGGTTACCCCAAATTGACTAGAATTACATTTTCTGCCTTCAAGCAGAATAAGATTTCAAACAGAATATGTGCTGAGTTGTAGTGAAAATAAAACTGCATTTCTTGCAAACCTGAGTTTTATGAACTAAATTGATACTTACAGCGTTTGCAAATAGCTACAGTGGGGGATATTGGGAGGCTAGTGCATCACAGGCCATGACCTGCCAGGGTTGGTTCATCTAAGTTCTTGGTGATATATTTGCAGGCAATGGAGCTCCAATCATTGTGTACTCCCTGGGGCCCTCTGTGTCTAGAACTTTCCTTTCATGAAATCCATAGTGCATATCCCCCTTGCATGGTGGACAGTAAAATTGCTCTCTTGGTTTTTAGTAAGAAAAGAGGGTAGTTTTTGGTCCTCAAAGCAACATGGTAATTGATGTCAGTAGCATCTCAGAATAGCAGGAGTTCCCAGATGCGTCACCCCCATTTCATAAGTCAGCGTGGAAGTTGAGATGCACACAAGGTCTTGTGGATCAGGAGAACAAGGTGCAAGGCCTTTCTGGAAGGGAGAAGTTTTCACGGATATAAATTAGAGGTGTGTCTGCCTAACCAAAGGCTGTTTTACATGTCTCATTTATCAGCTCTTATGACTGCCCTGCTCACGTTAGGCTCAGCATCAGTGGAGGAGCTATTTGTAAATGGTGCTGATGAACCCAGGGGCTCTTTCTTACAGAATGTGACTTCTTCAGCAAGGGAAGTGTGTCTACTTCACATTCCTAGCCAGCTCCACTGGGAGCTTTGCCTCTGTGGTTCTTCAGTCTGTCCCCTTTGGTATAAGTAGTTTGTGCCCCCCGCAACCCCACCCTAGGCTGTTAGGATGTGACTGTCCCATGTTTTGGCAGTCCTCACAGGCTGGTGCAACACATGCTCATTTCTCATCCTCCACCTTCCAGCATGTGATGCTCCCATTGACCTAGAATGAATAGGCTCTTTATTGGGGGTGGGGGAGAGTCACCTGTGCTAGACAGAACAAGTTTAGCAAGAGTTAGGTAGATACGCCTTTAGTTTATACTGTTGATAACTTTTTCCCTTCCAGAAAGGCAAAGTTGAATGTTCTCTTTCTTGGTCTTTGGAATACACTCTGACTTCCATGTGGCTTTGATTTGGGGTACACAGGAGCCTGGTGATGCATACAAGCTGATTGTGGCTTTTGATTTACTTTAACATTTCTAGAGTGCCTGCTTTGTGCTATGTCCTCACGAGGGTAGGGAATGTCCAAGACTTGTCTGAGTCTCTTCAAAAAAACAAAACAAAACAAAACAAAACAAAACAAAACAAACAAAACAAAACCCCAGCAGAGTTCAGGGAATTTTCTTGGCATGAGTACATTATTCCTCCCTGTATATATGTTACCCACATCTTCAACACAGCAGAACTTAGGGTCACAGTAGGTTCCAGAAGAGGGAGAAAACAGCTGGACAGAACCTGTGACATTTGGGGATTTCTAGCTGAGAGCTGTAGCAGCTCCATCTATTATTGGACTTCAAAGAGAAAAACAACATCCCCTGCCCCAAACTTATCCGGAAGGACAAACTTATTCCTGTCACTGGCTGAAGGCAAGACAAAGCACGTCTAGATGGGTTTCATCAGTAACATTGCTCGCTGGTGTATAAAAGTATTCCTCTTGGCTTCTGGGTGATAACCTTTACCCAAGGGGATAATGAATGGCAAATTTTTCCCTAGATGTTTCAATATTTTTATAACCACACAGGCAAAATCAAAGCAGATGTTCAAAATGTCATAGTCTGATTTTTTTCTTATTTATGTATTTGTGAAAATTCACCAGTCTCTTTATAGCCACCTTTCCAAAATTGATTGTTCTCGTTCTCTTTGCAGCAGTCAAAAAACATTACAAAAAAAAAATCCAAAACCAATCAAAATACAGAGCACAAGTGACCGTGTAGTGGCCACTCGAACTGAGACATTTACAACACAACTCTTGTACCCAAAGCTCAGGGATCTAGTGAGGGAAGAGGAGGTGGGAAGATTGTAAGAGCCAGAGGAACAGGAAGTTTGAACACAAAGATGTTTGCTAAGAGGGAAATAACATAAGGCCTCAAACCTATACAAAGAACCACAGGCATCCAACGGATACTGTGAGTGGGAGATAAAGTCTTCTTCTGGGAAGAACCACAAGTTGGTTATCCAATACCAAGTCATCAGCCTATGATCATAAACATATGAGTAATATTATACAGACTGAAATAAGGCTGTATTTAGGAACACACACACATTTTACATAATAATTTAAGAAAAAGAGATCATGAATTAGAGAGAGAGAGAGAGAGAGAGAGAGAGAGAGAGAGAGAGAGAGAGCGAGAGAGCAAAGGAAGTACATGAGAGAAGGACGGTTGGGAGGAGGAATGGGAAAAATAATGCAATTATATTTTAATAAAAAATAAAAAAATGATTGTCATATTATTAGATTGTCTCCAATGTTTCATAAGAATAAGTGAAGTTAATAAAGATAGCTTTGTGAAGCAAATTCTCCTGTGAATTTGCCTTTTATTTTATGTCATAGTTTTTTAATGTGACAGACTACTAAATTTTAGCCTGTCAAATCTGCTAGTCTGTGTACCTGCTGTTTGTCCGCTTGCTGTTCATCAGGACCACTCTAAGGTTTTAAGGGCACTTGGGCACAGCAAACCATCGCCATTTCCCTGAAACCTAGTGTCTGAAGCCACCTACCAAAGTAGTTTACTGGCAGAAGTCCCTCTGTGGGGCTGACATACTTTGTTTCTGGGCTTCAGACAGTCTTGTGAGCGATGACCTGTTGGTCAGGAATTGAGGCTTTCTTGCCACCTCCTGTTCTTGGGTATGCTCTGAGAAGCCACCTGCTTTTACTACTTGTCTGCTGGCTTTTCAATAACCCCTCTCCTCTCCCCTCATTCCATGCCATCCCAATTCCTTCTTGTCTTTATAGCATGCCTTCTGTAAGCTCCTAGGATGCCAAGTGTTTGCTTTTGCTGAGACGTTTTCTCACAGAAGGTTAAGGGCCACCGAACAAGCATTATTTTCTCATACTAGAGTCTTACTGCAGAGCTTGCATAGGTGTTGAGCTGCTTACTAGGATATCATCCTCTCTGCTTAACATATTTCCTTCCTGGGGCCCAGACCTTACAATTACCTGGTCCCCACTGACTGAAGGATAAAGCCTGAACCTCCCTCTATCCTCTAGGTAAGACCTGGTTCCTCTTCTCAGCCCCTCTGGCATCCTCTTTCCTCTTCTACTCTACAAATGACAGCTGAGACCCAGGCTCCATTCTCATATAACAGAACAATAAGGCAGCTGAGCAGACTCACAGAAGCCACCCACTTCAGGTATGTATCTTCTACATTTTCTTCCAGACAGTCTGACGTTGCCCTGGATCTTTGCCATGTAGACCAGGCTAACTGGTCTAGAAGTTTCTAGAGATCTTTCTGTTTCTACCTCCCATCAAACCTACCATACCTGCCTTTTTATGTGGGTTCAGAGGATCCAAACCTAGGTCCCCAAGCTTGATAGGCAAGGGCTTTACTAAGTGATTCATCTCTCTAGCCCCCTTTCAAGCATTTGCACACTTTGCACACAGGACTGGAATTCTCATGAGAAGAGACAGTATTTCCCCTGGTGCTTATAGATCCTTAAAGCAGGATTGGGAAATAAGATAGTAGGAGTCTGGCCAATCCTTCTGAATTCTTTCTCCATCACCACGGTCTAACAGCTTATTTAAGCCAGCTTGAGGAAAAAAGTTAATTTACTGGAATTGGAATTTAAGCTTCTCCTGCATTTGACGTTCTATTACAGGACAGTTACCATGTTTTGAGAGACTCAGTTTGGTAACAAAGACTGCAAGGATCTCAGAAGAAGATAGGTATGGCTTGCACTTGTAATTGCAGGACTTGGGGGGTTAAGGTAAGAGAATCACGAGTCTGAGGTTACTCTGGATACCTAGCAAAATCATGTTAAAAATATATGATATCAAAAAAGAAGCTTTGGAGAATATCCAAAGACACAAAAAAGGCTTAAACATACACAGTTTTTATCTTCCCAACAGCTAGGTGATCAGGAAGATATGCTCTGTTGTTGTGTTTTTTTTTTTTCTTTTCTCTGCTTTAAGAGTAAGATGAGTTGCTTGGCGATCTTAAATATGCTGAAAGATACACAGTGAAGAGAGGCAAGGTTGTGACCTGCACTTGAATATTTGATTTAAGATCCCTCTGCTCCCTAATGAATCTCCAGCCACATGACCAGCTTTGCATTCATTCTCAGCTGTGCATAATTCTTTGGCCAACAGGCATCTGCGGACACATTGGGGGCTACCTCAGCACTTTCGCTTCCTCGTGGAATGGGTGAGGATTTTTCATTTCATACTTCACTGGTGGATGGGTTCCTCCTCTCGCCAAAGAAATACAACTCATTCGCAAGACCCAGCGCATATTGTAAGATACAAGAAGAAAGTAATTCTTTCTTGTATTGTTGAAGTCCTTTCAGCTTTCGAGGAATAAAGAATAAAGGACATTACACTGTGTAGCATCCCCTAGACAATAGATTCATGTCATAATACCACGAGACTGTTTGGAAATGGGGTCTTTGCAGATTTATCAAGTGAGGAACCTTCGTTATGGGATGGTTTAGATGTAGGATGTACCCTAAATTCAATGACTAATTTTTAAAATACTCTTTATTAATTCTTTGTGAGTTTTACGTCATTCACCTCAGTCCTCATTCATCTCCCTATCCCCTTTATCTGCTCTCTGCCCTTGCAACCTCCCCTCCAAAAACAACAAAATCTTGTCGTAGAAGCTATAGTATGTCACAGTGTGTCACATAGTATACCCTTTGTTGACATATCTATATTTGCAATATTCATTGCAATGAGTCATCCATCTGGCTCGAGGCCTCTGTCTTCTACTGCATTATCAATGCTGTATCCTAACCTGGACTCCTCTCGGATATCCTGTTGTTGCCCTGTGTCATGGCGATCCTGCAGCTTTGGATCTGTAGGACTGGCCCTTTCACATGCTCTAACAGTTCGTAAATGAGGTAGATATTGATTTGAGGGCCACCTCAAAAGCCTGGGACTGGGCCTTGGTGGTAGCTGAGTTGGTCAGTCCTCCAGCTTTCTGTCATCCATACCACCAGGGTGTGATCTCCTGGACTTCCCTGACTAGCTCACCCAATGTTGTAGCTGGCAAGGGGCAGGGTTAGCTTTCCTGTTCTCACACTTGCTTACCCTTGCTTTCACCATCATGGCCAGCTCTACTGTGCCACTCAGGTAATGTGTAGGGCCCACTCTCCCTAGCAATGCTACTGTCAAGGGGGCAGGGCCAGCTCTCCCATGATGCAAGGTGAGGGGTGGGGCCAGCTCTGCACAGCCCTCAGACATCATTGGCCTAAGTGACAGCCCAGAGCAGGGAGGTCCACCTGGCCTTTGGTGGTAACAGAGCCCCATTGCTGCAGGTCCATGGACCCAGACATGACACTTGGTGGTAGCAAGGGCCAGGACCTTACCATGGCCTTAGGTGGCATTGCCAGGGTGCTCACATCAGGCTGCCCCCCCTCACTACCCTCAAGTCTCCAGTTCCACCTCTCTCCATTGTGCATACATCCTTCTGCTTCTCTTTTAAGTCTACCTCTCTATCACTTCCTTGCTCATCTTAGTGGTGCCTGGGACTTCTGGGCACCTGGGGTTGTCTCAGAAGTTCTATGCCCAGCCCCGACCACATGGCACCAGGCTGGGGCTGTCTCCTGTGTGGTCTGCCAACCTGGGACTTCATGGCACGGAGCTGGGGGGGGTGTCACTTCAGACTTTCTCTGCCTTCTTGGGCTGCATGGCACCAGGCTGAGTGTAATCTCAGGCATGATCTATCTACCAGGGCCACATGGCACCAGGCTGGGGTTGTCTCAGGGGTGCTCTGACCTCACAGGTTCCATGGCATTGGGCTAAGGGTTGGCTCAGGCCTTCTCTGCTCTCGTAGGCCATAGACACCAGGCTGGGTTTCATCTCAGTCTTGCTTTATCTGGCAGTGCTTTATTATGCCTCCCTCAGGCTAGAGTCATCTTAAACTAACTCTCTCTCTCTCTCTCTCTCTCTCTCTCTCTCTCTCTCTCTCTCTCTCTCTCTCTCTCTCTCATCTCTCTCTCGTCTCTCTCTGTCTCTGACTCCCCCCTCCGTCCCTCCCTCTCTCCCTCCCTCTCTCTCAACAGGGTTTCTCTGTGTAGCTCTGGCTGTTGTGGAACTCACTCTGTAGACCAGGCAGGCTTCTAATGCAGAAATCTGCCTGCCTCTGCCTCTCAAGTGCTAGGATTAAAGACATTCACCACCACCACCACACTGCTTGACTAGTTCTTATAAGATAAAAGAAAGAAATTTGAGACAGAGAAGAGCTTGGTGTCGGGTGGGGCAAGTGAAGTATGAGGCAAAAACTGGAATTATGCATCTATTTGCTGGGGAAAACTTCGGCCAGCAGAAGTGGGGTGAAGTGAGGAGGGCCTCTCCCCAAGGAGTAGAGTTCTGCCAATGAGTCCATTTCAGACTCGCACTCTTCAGGATTATCAGAGGATAAATTCCTGTTGTCTTGAGTCACCAAACGTGTGGTAACTCATTATGGCATCTCAAGTGTATATAAATTTAGTATGGAGAACATCATGTTACTGAGGAATGCAGGAGATAAGGAAGCGGTTTTGAACTTATTCATTCATACAGATGAATGAATCTTTGAGGGGCAGGATTTTTAAAAAAGAGCTATATGCTACCCATGTACCTTTTCTACTCAGTTTGTCCTGGGAAGATGGTGAGTCCCTCAAGGAGAGCTCACTGCTGACTTCAGTAGGTGAAATTTCTCTCTCTTTTTTCTTATAAGAAACTAGTCACTGAATTTAAGGGTCATTCTAAATCCATATGATCCCATTTCAAGATTCTTGATTAAATTGCAAAGACACTATTTCTAAATGAAATCCCATTTCTAGGTCCTAGGAGTGAAGACTTGGACATATCATCTAGCTGTTCTATGTATACTTCTGGTGTTTTTCATTGGGCCAACTGGTCCCATCACTGTGACAAATTCACTGCAGGTTTTGGCCTTAGCTGGTGTTCTGTGCCCTTCCGAATCCCAAGAAATTCACAATGCATCGGTAAATCCTGACTGGTACTGCAGGCAGCTGATTTCAGGGTTCTTATTACCACAGCCACTTACAAAGGTAAATTACTCCTGGCACAAGGCAAAATAGAGAACAGGACATATGTGGTAGTAACCTGTGCTTTGGGTGAAAACTGAAGGGTCTTGGCTAAGGGTCTAAGCATGAAAGAATGTGTAGCCTTTTGCAACATGGAAATGAATGTGGTTCAGATAGAAGACCTCAGTGTTTTGCTTTGGGGGGGGGTCACACAGACATAGCAAGGAACTCTGATTGTACACTATGCTGATTCCACAATCATAGGCAAGCTACTGAATCTACCTGAATCTCATCACTGTCTGCAAGTAAGGTTGTCACACATGACTGATATAATTACTGTGACAATTAAATGAAATGACAGAAGTGACCACATGGCATTTAGTGGTCACTTCATTAATGGCCAAGTTTCTTTATCTAGTTTGGATAGGGATTATAATTAAGTTCCATTTAGAAGCCTCATTTGGTGAATTCTAGCATTGTATTATGCAAGTGTAGTTGCTAGGAGTATAAATATAATTCCAAGGAAAAATGTCCTCGCCTTCCAAAGAAACCTCAATAGAGTAGGAGAGACTGACATGCAAATGTAATTATGGTGGCCAAAGGGAGGCAGTACCTACTGGGGAAGTTTACAGTCCACATAGAATTTTATCCCACTTTCCCAGTGACTAAACAATATGTGTCATCGGAGAAGTGGAAAGGAGTTCTCCCAGGGGACCAAGAGGAATAGCATTCACATCAGGGACAGTCTTGAAACCTGAGCTGCATGTGGGAATGTTATACAGGACTATCCTACAAGCCAAACTCCCACCATCCTCAGGAGTTCCACTGGACCTGGTCACAAAAGATCATCACAGCTGGTCCTATTGATTCTCTCCCCTCATAGAAGGGGGATGGATAGTAACAGGATTATTCACCTGAGTAGTTGTTCATCCCTTCCAACCAGTTGTACACAATTCTGTCCTAATTGCAGATGGTGTTGGGGAAGGGCTAGAGCATCAAAATGGGGAAGAGTGAGGGAAGGGGATTTTGTCTCTGCCCCAAATGGTAGCCATTATCTCTGTGGGGTACAGACCATCTACTCTGGCTGCTTTAAGGTCACCTATACTCCTGTCCAAAATTCCTTCATCCTAATAAGGAAGTCTAATAAATCCATTAGTTCCTCCTTGGTGGACTTTGGTGGATAGTGCCTCAGTTTGTGGCTGAGATCTTAGGAAGAGGGATAAACCTCTCCCAGGGAAGAAATTCTAGCAACAGAACATCTGGAAGTAGTTCTGGATGGCTACAGGGTTAACTTTAAGCTTTTGCAGAATTTGGGGATGGGACTGATTGTAGTAGGCTAGTAAAGGCAACTTGTATGTAAGATCCATGCCTGCAGTGTGCCAACACTCCTGTGAAGCCTTAGCAAGACCTCCAGGATCAGACATGCCTTCAAGGAATCTACTCTTCCTGCTGAGAGGAGCCAGGGCTAGAGGTGAAATGGGGAGGTAGCAAAGCTGCCATGACTGTGGCTTAAGGAAGAGCTTGCTATGGTCTATCTGAGGTACAAGGCTGTCATGGATGAAGTATGAATTGCTTCTTTATGTTGGCTTTGTTTGTCCATGTGTTTGTTTTTGAGATGCTGACCTGGAATTCCTGAATTCAAGTAGCCGTCCTGCTTCATCTTCCTAAGTAAGGACTACAGGTGCAGGTCAGTGGGCCAGCTTCATGGTAGAATTGGATTGCCATTGTGGTGGTGTTAGACAGAGAGAATGGAGGTCATGGGATAGAGCTTTTCATGGGAAGACTAATGCCATTCTTGCAGGAAAGTCCTTGCTGTCGTGAGACTGGATGAGTTACCAGTAGATTGTCGTTTTAGAGGCAAGTTTACCCCCTCATGTTCCCTCTCTTCTGTGGGAACTTAATTGCCTTCTGCTTTCTTTCATGAGTCTTCACTAGAAGCCAAGCAGAGGAAGTGTCATATCTCTGAACACCCCGGCCTTCAGAACTAGAACCCAAACAACCTCTTCTGTTACAAAATGTCAAGTTTCAGACATCCTGATTCATCATCATCAACAACAAAAAAACCCAACCAAACAAAACTAAGACTAATGTTACTCCTGTATACCCTCTAAATAGTGTTTTTTTTTTTTTTCCAGAATACCTTCAGGTACAATAGGAAATTTACGTAATTGGCCGACAATGGGATAGGACAACAGTATCTGCTTGCTTTCTTGATTAGTTCCAATATTGCCACCAAGGTCACCTAACAGTGCAATTCAAGTCGATTAAAGCTCGGCTCTGCAACATAGATAATGGGGCAGTGACATTTCTTGAGATTAAAATAGGATGATGTGTACAGCATGCCTTGACACAGATATCCATGACACTAGGAAGGATAGGAGAAGAGAGACCAGAGTCTCGCACTCAGCTCTCCTCCCTCCCCTCTCTCAAACCAGGCTTACAATAAGAGACTAGAATTGGATGCATCTTTGATTTGAGAATGTATTAATGGAAAACTCAGTCCTAGCTGCCAAATGTCGCCTGGGTAATGGGGGCTTTCTCTTTACAACTTCATCCCTAAGGCCAAGTGTAAGCCTTGGCAGCCCTTTGTTGGAGCTTGTAATGGTCATGACACTCTCTGATGTCCATTGCTAACTGGATTGGGGAAGTGGATCTCTACGATGCCCCTGTGGCCTGGGGCTTGATTAGGATAAGGTGGTGGGTGGCAGTGAAAGTCCTTGAGTGGATTAAGTGTGATGCCAGAGTTGCCTGTGTGTCAGCTTAGCCACTGTTGGTGTTATAACTGATGGCAATTTTAAAGACTAAGGCACAATTCCAGTCTTGCAACTATATGAAATCAACTTCATTTTATAAACGGTTTTCCTTTGTCTGTTTGTATGCCCGTATGTGGTCAAACACATGCATATATTTGCATATAATTTGACTTTTGATTGGCTTACAAAATGTACTTTAGTTTAGAAGGTTAACATTCTAATACTGACCTCTATGCCTTAGTTTTCATAATTATTGCTTCAATAAGCATATATTATATTGTTTCTAGTTGAAATACCACTTTCTTTATTTTGAGAACCAAAGAACATTTTCACTTTTTTATTAGAAAAATTCTAGTATATATATATACCTTTTTAGGAATGACCACCTTAAGGAAAATCCAGGCTGTTCTGGAACTCACGGGCTCAAGCAATCTTCATGATCCATCCTCCCAAGTAGCTAGAAATACAGGTGTGTTCCAGCAGGCCAAACTTCATGTTGGAATGGGACTTTGGGAAAGCAGTAATGTACACATTGAGGGCTCTGGATTCCTGGCATATATAAACCCAGATCCTTGTTCTGTCACTCCAGCTGCATTGCTTGTCTTCATATCTTTCTCTCATGATGGGCTGAGTCAGGTATCTCTGCCAAACAAGCTGAAAATATATGTAGCATGCAGTATAGATATTAACATGTGTGCCTCAGTTTAAAAGGGAGAGATGGCTCAGTGGTAATAACCCTTGCTGTTCTTTTAAAAGATACAGGTTCAGTTCCCAGTACCCATACCAGACAGTTTACAAATACCTGTGACTCTGGTTCTAGGGAATCTGACGCCCATTTCTGGCCTCCATGAGCAACTGTATGCATGTGACACACATACATATATACACAATCTCTCTGTGTCTCTGTCTCTCTCCCTCACTCCCTCTCACACACTGAGACGTACATTAAATAATCTTTTTTTAAAGATGCATTAAATACTTCTAAACTGATAAATATGATAGCTTAGCAATACAGTACACTACTCCTGCCCAGGATCTGCATTGATTATCACTAGTCCAAGAAAAGTCATAATCCAAAATCTGTAACATAATTGCCATTGACTGTACATTGATTTTTATATCACTGTAATGTGGAGAAAACCTTGTTAAGTTGGGGGCCACCTTGTGGGATTATGTATGGATTGTGTGGGGCTCAGCAGACCTGGAGAGAGCTCAGCTTGTAACACTTCTCATCAAAGTCTATGAGTCAGGAGGGATGCTATGCTGCCATTTGTCCTTCTTCCTCTTTCTACTTACAGGCTCCTTTCCTGATTGTAATACACACTCAAGAAAATGAGCTTCAGGACTTGGCAACTCTCTAGTCACATGTCTGTCAGTGTTTCATTGGCCAAATGTGCTTGTTAGTTTTATGTCAACTTTACACAAGCTATAGTTATCTGAAAAAAAGGAACCTCAAGTGAGAACATATCTCCATAAGGTCCAGCTCTAAGCCATTTTGTTTATTAGTGATAGATGGGCCAGCCCATTGTGGATAGTGCCTGGGCTTCTGGTTTTGAGTTCTATAAGAAAGCATACTAAGTAAGCCATGGGAAGCAAGCCCATAAGTAGTACCCCTTTAGAGTCTCTGGATCAGCTCCTGCCTTCAGGTTTCTGCACTGTTTGAATTCTTGTCCTGACTTCCTCCAATGATGGACCATGATGTGGACGTGTAAGCTGAATAAACCCTTTCCTCCTCAACTTGCTTTTACTTGTGTTTCATGGCAACCATAGAAACACTGACTAAGGCACCAAAACAAGTCATGTGATCAAATTTTTAAAAATGGATCAAGGAAATATATTCTGATGCTTCTGGGCAAAGAACTCCAGTCATGTGGCATAAAGAAGGGACACAGGCAGGCATGAGGATGGGGGAGTTACTGTGAGCTACCAGCACATGTGAATGTGGTAACTGCAGAGCCATGATAAGAGCAAAATGAAGGTTAAGTATTAATGAATGTCACCTCTAAGAATGGGGGCCTCATTGTCATATATTTTTATTGATTTTGTTTCAAAGCTCTTAAAAGTTCTTTGTATAGAATAAATACTTGAGGGATTTTTAAAAATGAAATAGTCTATTATTAGCCTTATGGATAAAGCCCCTAATGTAACCCCTACCATAGGTGTCATACCCGATATTTTTTTGTTCCTCTGACACTTTGAGTATAGTCTCACTGGACATTCATAATATTCTATTATATTCCATTGTTTCTCTATTCTCTCTTCTACTGAGCAAGGGCTGCAGGAAAGATGGGCTATGATATGACATTCTTTTCTGTAATCCCGGGGTTGGTTACAGCAAACACTATACTCAGAAGAGGAAATAAAATGACACTCTTCATGTTGGCAAAATTGTTCAGTGGGTAAAGGTGCCTTCTGTTGAGCCTTGAGTTCAATCCCTGGCACCTACATGGTGGAAAGAGAGAAACCACAAGTGGTCCTCTGATGTCTACATCCATGCTGTAGCATGTATGTGCCCCCATCCCCAATACAATCAAGATAAATAAAAAAACCCTTAGAGGTCGGTCCTAGTCTGAAGGAGTAAGTAAATGGAGGTATATCCTTAAAAGGAATAATGGTACCCTGGGTTCCGTCTTTCACTTGCTCCCTGACACTCTTCCTCTCTCGCCTCTCCTTTCTGGCTGAAAGGAGGTGAACAGCTTTGCTCTGCCATGTACTTCTCCCATGATGCCTCACCACAGACCCAAAGGCAAAGGGTCCAGTGACAGTAGAATGAAGCTTCTGAAACCAAGAACTAAAGCCACTTTCTCCTCCCTTGAAGTTGTTTACTCATGCGTAGTGTCGATAGTGGCATGAAGCTGCTAACACAGTTATATTTTGTTCTACCAGCTTGAACATACGGATTATACTTATAAAGGCTGTTTTAAGGTCCTCTTGTCCTGTTTCTGTATCTTTTTCTATTGTCCAGTGTTTCTGAAAGTTTCGGGTCATACTTTCCTGCTTCCTTGCTTATCTGGTAAGTTTTAGTTGGATTGTAGATAGTTTCCCTTTTATATATTGGTTGCTAAATTCGTCTGCATTCCTTTAAGTTGTATGAGCTTGTGTCGAGCTGTGCACTAAGTTAGTGCTTTTGAGGCTTGCTACAAAATTGTGTTGGGCTTACTCTGAAGCAGTTTTGGTTAAATCAGTGTGCTTCTGAGGGTTGTAGCTGGTGTCGCATGCATTAAGAGGTCTTCTTTTAACCCCAGTGGGAACACGTACTCCACGTCTGTAGAAACCCTGCAATTTGATCTGTGCACTTACTTGCTAATATCTCTTTTTCCTTTGCTGTGTATTTCCTCCTTGCATGTGTAGATAAGTAAAATGGTAAAGACTTGGGACTTTCCTGTGGAGCTCTGTCCTAGCATTCATACGTTCTACTGCCCATGGCCTTGGTGAATCTTTCCCTCTATCTCCCTAAGTGTTTCTGCTTGAGGATCCCTGCCATTCCCCAGTAATGGGCTGGCAACTGTCAAGCTGTCTCACTTAAGTGACAGCTGTCTCTGCTGACCATTGCCCAATTTCTGATGCCTTTTATTTCCTAGTGATGCAAGGTAGGAGAAAGAGTCTGTACCTGGTGACTCTGACCCCCACTATCACTCTGTGTGTGGGTGTTATGAGCTTGTCAGAGAGCCATGCTTCCATCTCTTCAAGCCCTTGATACTATTAGTTTCATATGTGTGTGAGTCTCTTCAGCTGAGTTTGTCAAGTTCATTACTATGAAAAGTTTGGGCTGGAAAGTACAGGTCTGAACTACAGAATTTTAGCACCATCCATGGCCTCTAGCCATAATGTCCAGTAGGATGTGCTCATTCTCCAGTTCCTGAAAATGTCTCTTGGGTACCCAAACCATCCCAAGAACCACTGGTTTAGGCTATCTAGCTGTGCAAAGCATTTAGGACTTCCGCAGTAGACATCTTTCTGTCTAAGGAATCATATGCAGATATGTTTTTGTCTAACTACAGGTTTACGTCACCAGGAGAATGCTCAGTGAACAACATAAACTAAGATTTTTATGAATTTCAATCCTTGTTCTTCTGATGTCCTTGAGCATAGGCAGAAGATGCTGAACCCAAAGAGTAAGGTCAGTTTAAAACAGAGGGAAGATGACTGAAGAGATCTGACTTCCTTCTGGGAACTTGGTGAAGGAAACTTTGGTGAACATCGTGGAAATGGCATTCTGTGCTTTTTGTGTTGTTTTGAGCCAAAAGTAGTTACTATCTACTGGTCTCTAAAGTTTACATCCATCAATATGCCGTTGGTATTAAAGAAAAAAATTGACTTACCTGTGTATTCTGGAAACAAACCCTCTCCTACTATGAATCAATAAATATAGGCATTGCTATTAATCTGAACAGAAACTGGAATATTGCCACCAGTAAGCTAAAACTCAATGAAAGCCAAAGGGCTAAAGTGTAGTTAAATAGAAAACCGAATCTCTCTTTAATAAACAGCCTGGTGGGTCTTCTGTGTCTTTAATTAATTGGATAGTTAATTCTCTGTTTTGCATTCAAAAAAGTTGCACATTTAATCTATTGTCGTTGGAGAAACACTGGGCATTTCAAATCAGCAATAAGGAAGGTGCCGTTGTGCATTCAGTAGAGATGATTGTGCTCATCACATTGGCATCTGTGCCTAATTCTTCCCTTGTTCCTTCTCTGGGGCCTTGTTCACATGCATATTCCCACCTATCTTTTTAAACAAGCTGAGACTGCATTTTAAGTGATGGTAGCTCCCCCATTTTAACTCATATCATCACTTCATAAACATCTTTCCATATTGAGAAACATAGAACTTTATGAATTAAAGTAAGGGTACAGTATTTCCTATGTGGACCATAGTTTAACCTATCTTCTATTACTAGACAATTACGAATGTTATGTGTTCTATCCAAGCAACACAACGATGGACACAAATCATATCCATCTCTCTGCACTTTTGTAACTATTCTTTAGGACACTGTAATCTATCTCTCATTAGATAATGATCTAATCTACACAATACACATATATATTTACACACACTTGTATATGTATTATATATGTATATCTACCTACATATTTATGTATCTTTTTATATGTTCATATTTTTTATCATCTATCTATCTATCTATCTATCTATCTATCTATCTATCTATCTATCTATCATTTTAAAAGGGGCTTTCAACTTTGCCCTTAGCTTTTGATGAATGCAACACACAGATTTTCTAGAAATGGAAAGGGTAACAGTCACCAGTGAAATTTTCTATCACCATGTGACTAATTACTACAAGCATAGTTTAAAACAATAAAAACTCACTCTCCAACAGTTTCTGTGAGTCAGGGGCACGGCCTCAGCTTACCAGCCCCCTCTGTTCCAGGTGTCCTGATTCTGGTAGGACACTCTGTCTTACCTCATCTTCAACCTCTAGACCCCTTTCAGAGCTCATCTAATGGGGTGCAACCCACCAAAATAGTCTTATATTTTAACAGCTCCTCTGTTTGGGGTCTTAGCACATAATTTCTTTTGCAATATAATGCATACAATAAAATGTAACAAGCTGTAAAATGGAGCTACAATGACACATATCGATTCATAGCTCCTACCCACATTGCTCAGAGATGATTTGACAAGACACGTGCAGAGACGTAGGAATCACAGGACCTGTCTTAGAGTTCTGTCTACTATGGTTCTGATTCTTTGAAGACAAAAAGTGACTCTTGGTAGTTTTGTCTGTGTTCCAGATTTTGGTCCATCATGTATGACACCTCTTTAAAAGACAGTTGAAATAACATTGCTAAACAACACCAAACCTTCTGTGTCCATCACAGTGTGGATGGAACACCTTGACTATGTATCAGTGGAACATATTGACAACATCATTTGGAATTTTTGGTTGATGATTGTTAGTGACCGTTTATGACCCTGTTCATGTTGATACCCTAACTCTGTATGGTGGTGGCATTAGGAAATGAGTCCTTTAGGAGAGGTAACGAGACTTAGATGAGGTCATAAGGGTAAAGCCCCTGTGATTGGATTAGTGTGTTCATAAGGAAAAAGAGAAACACCTCTCTTTCCCCTCTACCAAGAAGGTGGTCATCTACCAGGCAGGAGAGGGCTTTTGCTAAGAAATGAACTTTTGGGAACCTTGGTCTTGGGCTTTCCCAATCTTTAAAACTGTGGGAAATGAATGGCCATCCGTAAAGCCACCCAGTCAATGTTGCTTCATTAGAGCACCCTGGGGTCATCTCAGTTTCATCAATTTACTAATTCAGCTATTGCTCTTGTCTGGGTTCTGACTTTTCCACTTGATTCCTCTATCATCAACGCCTTGTCATGGATGTCAGGGAACACAGAGGTGGTGAGTTTCTGTTCTTTTTTACCCTATTCCCTTTGTAGGGGAGAACTAAAATACTAGGCAAGCTGAAGGACGGCTTCTCGGAACCAGGCTTTCTTTCACTGATGAAATATTTATGCTGACACGTTGCCTAGCAATGGTCACCAGAGCTGCCTGTGCATGTAAGAGAGAAACTCAAGGGGGCATTTCCCTTGGAAACACAGCAAAGAGAAAGCCCAGCTTAATGAACACAGCTCCTGTCTCCTTGATGAAATTCCTCCCAGTTTCAGTCCAAGAAAATGTTTCTTAGGGGGAAATCATTGTGTTGGCTAGAATAATTTAGTGGCTGGGATGAGAGTGGCACAGGAGGGAGACCTTAGAGGGTAATACAGACAGAGTGGTCGAAGTACTTAGCCCTTATATAGCTAAATGTTTTATGTTGTCACTGTCCGCTGGTGTGCTCCTGATAGTGCTGACTTCCTAGCTATACACTTCCCTGCTGTGACTGTCAAACTGTGGGTCTTACAAAGTCATCTGGACTTCAAACCACCAGACTGCTTGGCCTGTTGTCCCTGAATTCAGAATCTATTATTTCCAAAGGTGTTGGTTTCCTGGTGTTAGGGTACTCCAAAAAGAGGAACTGGAATGCATCGTTTTGATAGAATTCTGTTACAGGGATGTTCAGAGATACCATGTGACTATGTTTCCTTCTAGATGTTAGCTTCAGATGACTGGATGCCTTAACTGAAAAGGATCTTTGAAATCTTTGCCACAGCGTCTTCCTTTTTCTTCCCCCCCTGCCGTTTTTAGCTTTTGTTGAATGCTGGGAGTGGAGCTCTAGTGTATGAACATGCTAGGGAACTACCATATCACTAAGCAGCATCCCCAATTCCCTCTGCATTTTTAGTCACTAAGGACATTTTTTTTTCTCTCCACAAGGTGAGGAAAGAAGATAATCTCAAACCAAAGTAAAGCACCAAGGAGAGCTCCAGAGTACAGTTTATTCTCTATACCCACAAGTTGCAGTTCAGGAAAATGCAAATACAGATCCTGAAAAATGTCACATCTCTACTTTGTTTAAACCGACTTTTAAAAGTTGTTGTATCCTAAACAATGTAACATGTTAGCTATAGGCATAATATTATATTATCTGAGGTGTTATGTGTAATCAGAAAATATGTTAAGCGTATATGGACACCTATAGGAGGTGGGCCAGGTTATAAGAAAATGCTTTTCCATTTTGTCTGGGGCTCTTGAGTACTTCCAGATTTTACATGTTGGAGGAGTGTTCTAGAACCAGTCCCCTGGAGATACTGGTAAACATTATTAACTAAGAAGCTAAGTAACCACCCTGGACAGTGATCAAAGTTATGGATCATTTTGTGAATGTACAGTCATCTAAACTTAACAAGGTTCAACAACTCAATCTAGAGATTCCATTGAGTTAGTCTGGGTTGGGGCTAAAGCATGGTTCTAATTTGTATATGAGATAGGAGATTTCGAAAGGCTTCTCACATTGAGAGCCACTCGGTGGGAATTTATGCAGAGTGCTGGATTCTTGCCCCATGTAACTTCTTAGGCCCCTGTGGCCAGCAGGCTAGGCTATGGGGCATGATGGGAATCTGTTTCTTTCAACTCTGAATAGGAATGACAGCCTGAGCTGCTGCTATCTGTGAGCCGTGACAGACAAGTCTGTGGGTGAGGGAGTAGCCCTGCAATCAATGTGAGGTCTCCTCCCCAGACCTTGGGGCAGAAGACAATTTCAATAGGATAAATTGCTTGTCACAGGACCCAAGTATAAAACTAGAGTTCCTTCCACCTTCGCTCATCTGGGTAAGGATTCTAAAAATACCTCCACATGTAACACAGTTCTCTTGACTGGCTTGACAGTCACGGAGCCTGTTTCTTGTTGTTTAACCAAGAGGAGCCCTTCTCAGCTCAAAGATTCATATTCAAGAAAACTATAGCTTTCTCCAAGTGAGTGGAGAGCTGGTAGCTATTGCATTTAACACAAGAGAGTGGGTGCTCAACCAACGGGTGGGAAGCGCTGGTGATATACACTAGAGAACCATTTTCTGTTTGTTATCTGGGCTGTTGCAGAGAAGGTCATCCCTACACTTCAGTTTCTTATCAGACCGGCAGAGAACAGCATGAGTTGTAGCTGTTGGGAACACTATGCTAAGGCTGAGGGGCTTATTTATTTGTCTAAATATTTTGAAAATTTATTGTGTAGAAGTTCAGAGATCAATTGTGGGAGGGGCATATACTCTATACTGTAGCCAGTGAATCTGCATATAAAATGGATTGCATGACTTATCTATATCTATCATCAATGAATAATTCCTGCATCCATCTATCTATCTATCTATCTATCTATCCATCCATCTATTTATGTATCATTTATCTATAGGACATCTCTATCATCTACCAACTATGCTTATCTATCATTGACCTATCACCTATCTATCTCCATCATCATTAACATTTAAGAAATCCATCAATGTGTTGAAATCAACAGCCATGGGTGACAGTAGAATTATGACTAAACTTTCAACTCTGTGTCTTTCTGTATTTGCCAAATTATTAGTGGTTACTCTCTTGTTCTTTCTATTAGATAGTAAAAGCAACTGAAGGAAAGGAGGGTTTATTTGGGATTGCAGTATGAAGTTACAATCCATCATGGTGGGGACAGCATGGCAGTTGCGAATAGGAGCATCAGCCATTCACATTGCATCCGGAGGCAGGAAGCAGAGAGGGATGGACATTCAGCTTGTTTTCTACTTTTTATATACTTCAGGACCCCTAAATCATGGAATTATGCAAACCATTTTCAGGATGGGTCTTCTCTCCTTAGTTAAATACTTCTGGAAGCACCCTCATAGACACACCTACTGCTGGATTTCTGTGATGTTTATATATTCAGTCAAATTGACATTGAAAATTCTCTACCACACAATTTCATAAGCAGCTTGGAGTACTTTCTGTCTGTCCTTTGTATATTTACCATCCTTTGCTTCCTTGCTTTTATCTCTATTTTTCTGATCTCTGTATCTTTTCCTTTCTGCTTTCCAACCCCTATATCTACTCTATATCTCTCTTGCTATTTCTTTCTCCCTTTTACTGTCCTAATCCATGTTCTCTGCCCGTGTTCCCTGGCTCTCCTGTTTCCCCCTATTACTCTCTTCCTCCTGCCCAGCAAAGTTCAGGTGTGGCTGGACTGTAATAGCATATTTTATGGTGTATATCCAAGTCAGACTCATCTTCCTACAGCCTCTCTTCCCATGAGTCTTCTGCAAAACAGCAAGTGAGCTCATATAGTGAAAGGCCCCATGTCCTGCCAACATCACAAATGCTGCAAAGGTCCTGGACTTTCCCCACCCAGAAAACATGACCTAATTTGTTTCCAATGAAGGCAGCACATAGCTTGATAATCATGTGCCCAAAGATAGTCTACCTCAACTTCTACCTATTGGCATATTTTAAATAGACTATCCAAAGAAGAGGAAAGAGGAGGGAGAAGAGGAGGAAGATAAGGAAGAGAAGAAGGAGAAGAGGAAAGTGAAGCAGAGCAAGGAATTAGGAAGAAGAAGAAAGGAAGACAAGAAGGAAGAGGAAGATGAGGAGAAGAAGGAGAAGGAAAGAGGAAAAGGAGGAAGAGGAAGATGAAGAGAATGATGGAGAAGATGAAGAAGAAGAAGGAAGAAGAAGATGAGGAGGAGGAGGAGGAGGAGGAGAAAAAGGAGGAGGAAGAGGAGACAAGATCCATACTGTATGCTGGGTGGCTGAAAGGCAGCAAAGGTGTCTATGAGGGCATCTCATATCTCATTTTTCTAGAACCATATGCTTCAAGGTTTCACCTTACTAGGAAGCAATTTTTCAACCAGTGTTTGTTTGAAAACATGATTGGGCCTTCCTTGTATGCAAAGCTGATGCCTTAGTGGAAGTGGACCAAAGACACTACAGTGGCCACACCCTGGGCACCCCTGTTCTGTATTATCCTAAATGAGACAGAGCAGAGCTGTCACTCATGTCCCCTTTATTCAAGAAAATTTTATGTGACCCTGAGTGTAAAAGTTTAGAAAGTAGATATATAAAGCAAACATTTACTGATAATAAATCATAAAGAAGTTTATTATAAAACAATTCTTTGGCATGCTTATGATTTTGCCATCTGTTAAAGACAAAAGCAAATTTACATACTAATGAGATAGATACACTTGTTTATTTTTACATAATTGAGTCTTGGCTAAATGTTTGATACTGTAGCATTCATAGCATCTTCAATGTGTTTGTACATTAATTGATATTTTGATTTCATAATCATAAATGTTGAGAATGATGCTTTCTCTAAATATGTGGTACAAAATGGCAGAAGTTTGTCTAGGGCCATTTCAGAAATCTTTAGAAACCCTCTTTTAATTCCAAACCAAAATTCATTTAATGATACTTTTTAATGAACCTCAAATTAGCAACTTACACAGCAATTTTCAAAATCAAACATTCTAATCTGACACCCAAAGATAGGCTAATTTGATATTTAGGGGCCCAAGGATAATGGTAAGAAAATAGCAAGTCTTTGTTTGCCATAATTAAGGCCTTATCTCTCTGTAAGAAAAGAAAATTGTCTTTACAGCAAAACCACTGCAAAATATAACATACAGTAGTCTCACCTTTTTGTTAATATGTTGTAGGCTACATTGTTTGATGTTGCATGGCAGTACAATGTATGTACACTCTGTGTTCAGAGCCAAGAATGTAGTGAAGCTGTGTGATGCAAAACGTGTGAATGTTGCCATAAACTCCTCAGATTTGTTAGCCATTTGGTTTTGAATTTGTTTTCTACCATTGAACGTTAAATTCTTTCTAGTGTGTCATATTTGAATGAGCTCCACACCCAGGTATCTGACTCCATAAGATGTCATGACATAACACTTTTGAGATACTAGGGAGGAGCTAAAGAGGTGGCTCAGAGATTAAGAGTGCTTGCTGCTCTTACAGAATTCAGTTCCCAGCAAGCAAGTCAGGATGATTAAAACCACTTGTAATTTCAGCTCCACGAAATCTGAGACACTCTTCTAGTCTCTGTGGGCACTTGTGTGTGAAAATACACACACACACACACACACACACACACACACACGAGAGGAGGAGAGAGATAGGGAGAAGGAAAGGGAGGGAAGGTGGATGGGAAAGAGAGAAAGAAAGAGCAAGAAAGAATACTTTTAAAAAAGAATGTGGAAATGGAGCATACATCAAAACAAATTGGAAATAACTCCTTAATAAAGGCATTTGAAATTGTGCAACATATTAAACTCAAAAGTTTACAATGAAATTAAACATCAGATCATAAAAATGACAACCATAAAAATTTAGTAAACTGCAAAATGCTAATGTCTCAATAATGTGAGAAAGAAAAACACCAGCAAACCGAACTGTAAATATAGAATAGTTCAATACCCACAGAGGTTGTAAGTGGTATTTATTACTAGAGCTGTGGTAAGAAATAAATGAAATTACTGAACTATTGGCAAGTCCTGGGTGCACTGTGGCCTTCAACAAGTGTTAGTTCTCACTTCTCTATAATATAAAAATGCTAAGAGTAGAAAGGCTGAAGGAATGGCTCTTTGATGATTCTTTTACTTTCGTAGAATTATGACAAAGTTACAGGAAGTACCTCTTTCTGTATTTCTTGTACGTCTTCACAACCTTGAAAGGAACATTTTAAAAAAAAATGGGTAATTAAGATCAAGCAAGACCAAGGTTACTTCTGTTCGCCTCCTACATTAAACCTGCCAAGGATGGAGGTGGAGGGAGGATGAGTTTGTGAAGGTGCTCTTGCCTCAACTGGTCCAGCTGTTGGGTCGGGATGGCTTTGTCATTTCACCCCAGGTACTGACAGTGATGGTCTCAAGTGGTCCTTATAAATAAATAAAGAGGAAGCATACAGGCAGACTTAAAGTTTACAAACAAGGCCTGAGAAAGTGTTCAGGGTGGATGGGAGAGGGGGATTTCTCTGGACCCACCTTCTTCCTTCAGAAGGGGCTGAGCGCAGCAGAACCATACACTGTATAGAATTCTCCGTCACAGCTGGGGCTCCCGAAATGTTTTCTTACTAATTTCTTATTAATCACTCACCAGCAAAAGTCCATTGCATCTTCTCCAGCTTTCCTGTATTTTACAATGAGCAAAGTGACTCTGGTAAAGGTCTTTCTGAGCAGAGGACAAGAAAGACCACATGGGTGAAAATAGCTATAGAGGTGGGAGCCTAATATTCTGAATCAAGGAGATCAATTTTTCTGGGACAATTTCACACACACACACACACACACACACACACACACACACAGATTGAATTTTGACTGTTTTCATATACTCCCCTTGTCCTTGCTCATCTCTCCTGCAAAACTCTTCTCTCTGAGGACTCTCAAGAGGACAGCTGTTTTAGAAGATGCACCAACAGTATTTAGAGGGGTGGGCACAGCTACAATACTTCTTGTTACAGCTTCTACCAGCCAGCGTCTTTCATCTCCAGCAATCGTTCCTTCTTTGCTTGCACTAGTACCTGAGCTACTTAACTGGCAGGATACTGTCTGATAATATGTTTTCCAGCTCATCATTTTGATGAGCATTTTCCATTAAGGGATCCTTTCCTACCAGGCAACAGAAACCATCCAGACGACGGTGGCTTTAAACATGGGACCCTGGTACAGGCTTTGAACCATGTGATATCTTCATGCTGGATGCTGTTTGTTCCACTCTGGCCAGCAATGGCGTCTCCATTCTTCTTTCTGCTCTGGGGCTGGAATGCTAGGTGGCAAGTGGTATCCGCCATCTACCCAGTGACCCCTGTGACCCATCCTGGAGTGACTTTCTTTCCTTGGACATCAAGAATGACCTTCTTGGCTTGGTGCTTTCTGTGGAGCACTGAGGAGGTTCCTTTGAGCAAAGGTAGTCAGTTTCTTCCTAATCCTTCCTCATTTCACTCGGATTCAGAGCCAAGGAACTCATTTCCTGCCTTGTTTAATGCAGAACCCCGAGGCAGTTTAACCTTTGATAACTGAGTTAAACTCTCAAATAGGCTGGATAATCATTAGGATTTAAATTAAGGATTAAACACTCCAAGAGTTTCCCAGTGTGAGCCACTCAGTGCTGGTGCTTGGGCTTCTGTGCCTGTCACTGGCAGCAGTGAATGTGAACTCAGAGTCTCTTGAGACACAGCTTGGGCTGCAAACATAGATTCGGTTGCTGAACCTGCAATGCAAAATCCTTGCTCCCCTTATCATAAAATCCAGGCACTTCCACAGTATTCCTGTGCCAATTAGCTCAAAACAGGGTTGGCAAGGATTTGGAAAATCAAATCCCTGTACTGAATGCAACCAAGCTTGCTTTGCCATTCATAGATGTGCTTACCATACCATGTTTCTGATCTCAGTTTTGCTCCTAACTTGATGTGGGACCTTAGCTTTCCTGGGCCTTTTATGATAAGACAGTTATTAGTTCCTCCATGTGTATGTTCCTATGACATAATCACTGGTGTCTCCATATACCCACTTATTCCATAATATACTCAGAATGTCAGCAGATCCAATCAGTTGAACCTCAGCCACAGGAACAAAGCACTTTGAAATAAAAAAAAAACAGTCATAATCTGTGGCCATTGGTAGTTGCATTTTGCAAGATGTTGATTTTATAATATTTATCTTTGAAAAGAGTTTGAATTGAGAAAGTTTGATCAGTATAGCACGTTACATCACCTTTCAGAAAATGTACAGTGTACATCAGCTTTGTGCTCTGAGAGATCCTGTTCAAAACGGTTTAACCAGCACACTCATCTTCCAAACTGACTAAGTGATTGTCTTGTCTGTTGGCTCATAATAACTTTACCATCCTGTGGTTCACTTTCTCATTGCCTTCAAGAGAGGGCATTTTAGAGGCATCTTGGACTTCAGTCAAACTCTGCCAGTCAACTATAGGAGTGTATCTTTGATCTTTGACTCCCATGTTAACTGAAGCAGCAACCAATTATCAGTCTGTGATGGAAGCAAGAATAGCTGAGCAGATGAATGAAGAAGAATGGCAGAAAGTATGTGTATGGCCACCCACAAGTTGTTCTTTGGCCCAGCTGTCCACATATTCCTGCTGTGTTTAATGTGTATCTGTATGTGAATAGTGTTTGCCTGTGGATGGGTACACATATGTGCATATGCATGTGTATGGAGGCCCAGAGTTTGATACTGGGAGTCAGTCTCCACTGCTCTTGCACCTTATTCATTGAGACAGGGTCACTAACTGAACCTTCAGAGACGTGAGTAGTTCACTAGCCAGCCCTGGGTATTTCTTCTTTCTGTCTTCTAAAGCTGAAATTGTAAGTGGTTTGCCTTACGTTTGTTTACATTCTGAGGATCCAAACTCTGGTTCTCAAATTTGTGTGGTAGGCACAGAACCACTGAGCCATATTCCCAGCCTTCCTAGAACACCCTTTTCCCCCATTAATTTATTTATTAGCTTTATATCCTGATTGAACACCCCCTTCACACCATTCCCAGTCCCTCCCATCATGCAACTCTTCTTGCTCCCCAACCTCTCCCCTCCCCTTTTCTTCTGAGAAGGGAAAGGCCCCCCCTGGGTACCAACCCACCTTGGCATGTCAAGTCACTGCAGGACTAGGCATATCCTCTCCCATTGAGGCTAGACAAGGTAGCCAAGTTAGGGGAACTGGACTGGAACACCTTTTTAGCTTTATAGTAAATTCTCCTTTTCTGCTTGAGCTGCTGTGTGTGCTTTCTGTAATTCACAATGGAAAAAAATCTAATTTACTTTTTATTTTTTTAAAGGAATTCCTAATAGCATTTCCTTGAATCTGCAAAGTAGTACATAATAATTTCTTGTAGAGCACACTGGAGGCTGGCATTAGGCTGAGCTAGGAAGACCTCTAACCGTAAAGGCAGTGGTGATTGTCTTGATGGGCATGTCTAGGCACTTAGCTTGCTGGTTTGTTGAAAAACAGGTGGGGATAGTGTTCTAGTTTTGTTTCTGTTACTGTGGTAAAGTACTCTGTCAAAAAGCAATTTAGGGGAAGAGAGTGGCTTATTTCAGCCTACAATTCTAAGTTTTGCCCATCATTTGGGGAAATCAAGGCAGGGACTTCAAACATACACAAACAAGAGGAGAACAAATAAATGCATACACTCCCTTGTTTACCTGTGCTCAGCTGCATTTGTCCAGTCTATACCATTTGAGAGTCATTACTTAGGGAATGGTGCTGCCCATAGTTGGCAGGGTCTTCCTTAAATCAGTCTCTCACAGTGCCCCTACACCAACTCAGTGTCAACAATCTCTCATTAAAACTCTCTTCCTAGGTGATGCTAGGTTGTGTTGAGTTGGCAAAGCTAACGAGCATGGGTAATGCATTGGTAAACTTCCAACTATTTTAACAAGCATTTCATAAACTGAACTTACAAAAATCAGTTTTCCGTCAGCTCATAGTTTAAGAGGTCCTTATTGTTTTGAGAAATTGGTGGGGTAAAGCCCACTTATATCACGAGTGAGGAAATGAAAAGGGAGGGTGATCCCAAAATCTGCTGCAAGGAACGCTCCCAGTGACCTATATATCATTGGCTGTCACCTCTCAATGGTTTCCATCTTTTCTCAATGGCCTAGGGACCAAGCCTTTATCCTCCCCTGCCTCCCTGTCTGAAGGCAAGTGCTCTAGCAGACATACAGCTGTAGCAGAAGCAGAGGAGCAATACTTTGGTGTGTAGCTTTACTCTTCTGAAAGATGACAGGAGCCCAAGAGAAAAATGGTCATGTTTTTAAATTTATGATAGGATATCTCACAGGAGCCTTACTGAGCAGGGAACAGTTTCTCTTTCTGGGGTTCACTGATTCCTAGAGATAATAAACTATTTGACTGTTATTATGTCTTTCGTATTACAGATCAAGCAACCCCTAATCCCAGTCCTTACCGTCTCCTCCATCTCACCTTCATGGCTAAAGCCAGTATTTCCCTTAGCCCATATGAATATAGGACAAGATACCAGATAACCCGAGACAGGCTGGCTTTCCCAAACCTGCTGGAATTTATTCAAGCCAGGCTTGCTGCTTACTGGAATATGTCTCCTTTTTCTGAAATCTAAGACTCCTGGGGTTTGTTCTGGGGTTTTTAAAGTGTTGTTGTTTGTTTGTTTTTCATTTTTCATGATAATTAGGCAGGTCTACCCTTCTCTAATCTTGGATTGGTCAACTTAAACAGAGAAAGGGGAGGTGATGGGTCCATAGCTTCATGTAAATATATTCAGGACCAGCCTTGTACATAACTGACTACTCTGGACCAGTCAGCTGGAACGGAGGAATCTGCTGGTAGGAGAAAAAAAAAAGAAAGAAAGAAAGAAAAAAAAGAAAACAAAACCCTTCAAGTTTTGCCTCAGGTCAGGAGGATGAGGAAGAAACTGGAGTTTGCATTTTTCCTGTCTGTCTGCTTTGTTGCCTGTTGGAGATCCTTCTAGCACCTTGTCTTTTGGTGTTGACCACAGGTGTGCACTGTGCAGCTCATCTCTGCTGAGAACCGTGGCTAACATTGAACTTTTCCCCTACTAAGATTGATGTCTCCATCTTGTCCAATGACCATCTTTATAAATTCAGACCAGGGTCTATATTAACAAGCATGGAAAAAAAGATCAACCTATGCATTATTTCATAACAATATGTAAGACTAGGAAAATATCTTCTTTACAGACACAGAAACAAAAGCTCAGAAAAGTTGAGCAACTTTCCCCACAGCCAGAGAGACAATTCCTCATGACCCTTCACACCCCACCTACAGAGTCAAGTTTGAAACAGGATCAGTCTGCCCTGATGCACACACTGTTAATTGTAAGACTCATATGTGGAATGCTTGGTCCACAGTTAGTGGAACTCTTTAAAAGAATTGGGACAGCCGTTCTCAACCTGTGTATCTCAGCTCCTTTGGAGGTTGCAGGAGCCTTTCATGGGGTTTGCCTATCAGATATTGAGACTATCAGATATTTGCATTATGATTCACATCAGTAGCAGAATTGCAGTTATGAAACAGAATGACTTTATGGTGGGGATATCCACAACACGAGGGACAGTATTAAAGGGTCACAGTTTTAGAAAGGTTGAGAACCACTGGATTAGAAAGTGTGGTCTTTTTGGAGGAGGTGTGTGACTAAGGGCAGGTTTGAGGGCTTCAAAAGCTCAAGCCACTCCAGGGTTAGCTCTTTCTGCTTCTCTCTCTCCCTTGGGTTTGTGGACCAGAGATGTAAGCTCTCAGCTTGTGCTTCAGGACTATACCTGACTGCCTGCTGTCATGATCACAATGATCATGGACTGTAACCCTCTGAAAGTGTAAAGCAATCACTAAATAAATGTTTTCTTTTATAAGTTACCTTGGTCATGGTTTCTCTTCACAGCAATAGAAAAGTAACTAAGACAATTATTCATGGTGCTGTTGTCTCTCTCTCTCTCTCTCTCTCTCTCTCTCTCTCTCTCTCTCTCTCTCTCTCTCTCTCT
>NW_021604712.1:1515774-1527665 GCF_004785775.1 Grammomys surdaster | reverse complement strand
TGTGTGGGGGGGGGCACTTGTGAATAAACCCAGGGCCTGAGAATGATAGGTAAGCTCCCAGCCACTAAGTCTTCAGCTATAAAATTTTTTTACCTCTAATGTTTTCTGCTTTCACTTTAATCCTGGGAGGTTCCCCGCACTCTGTGGTATGTACACCCACATACATACAAATAATGTAAAAATAATAACATATAAAAGATTAAAACATTGATTGTGACTTAGGAAACTGAGGAAATAGTTTAGTTGGTAAGCAAGCACCTACCTTGCAAGCATGAGGACCTGAGTCTGGTCTGGAATATACGTGTTACTAGAGAAGGCTGAGTGGAGACGGTGGGACACCCACAGATCACTAGCCAGGAGGTCTAACTAGTCAGTCAGCTCTGAGTTCTCTGTGAGACCCCCAGAAAAGAGAAGGTAGAGAGTGGTCCAGAAAGACAGCAACCCTGTGCACCTCCACACATTCACACAGAGGCCTGGCCAGTTCTTTAGCTTGTGTGACATCTGTCTTCTCTGTGACTGCCAATTTTCACAAGCTGCAGTTCTCCACTCCACTCCTTTGTCCTTCTGTTTTATTTTCCTGTTGAATTTTTGATGCCCAGTGCGGGTAGCTGCATGCTGGGTTGAGGAAATGGCCCTGTTGGTGGAATTTTGGCTTTGTATTTGAGGGAACTACTTTTCTTGGTTATGGTATAAGTTAAGTATTCTACTCTTCATTTGGGAGTTTTCCAGCGAGTGGTCTAACTTTTGGCCATGCATCCAGAGAGTCTTAGATCACACTTTCTGAATTTTTTTTTCCCCAACCTCTAGTCTCCTACAAGGAAAAGTCAGTGATTTCTTTTCTTAAGCCATGAGCAATTTTATTGTCTTGGTTTGAAGGATGGAGAGGCTCTTTGTGGCCCCAGGTTTTATGAAGGACTTAGAAAATGTATATAGACATCATAGCTGTGTACATTTAGGAAGCACGAAATGATGACTTGCTTCTTTCGTTATAGCATGAGATGGGTGTGGCAATGTGGCCTTAGTGGGAGAAGTTGGGGGGAGAGTGTTTCTACAGCTCTGTGGTACTGTGGTAGAGATGAAGTGGTTGACTGTTGTTTCTGGGAGGGTGACCCTCAAATGTCCTCATGCAGGGGAACATGCAGGAGCCTTGTGGGAAGCTCCTGAACTCCTATGTGTGATGCCACATTTTGATGTCCTGACTTCTAGAACTTACTAACCACAAGAGCCACCAACAGCAAACTTTCTCCTTTAATTTAGACACCTGATGGTGAGTTCCCCATTAGTGCTCAGGCTTCTCCTTTCTTTCTTTGTTCTTAAGCACAATTTACTGACTGTCAAGTCCCCGCCCCCCCCACCTTCCAAAATTTCTGTTTGTCATAGAAAGGGGAGTCCTGTGTCTCTGTGTGCCTCACTGATCTCCATCTTCCATACATCGCTTTTATAGTTTAAATAAGATGGAAGAGCTGTCTTTATTCCATTGTCTCCATATGCTTCCAATTTTCTTCGGTAGCTTAAATAGTCTTTTAAATGTAACCATTGTTGAAAGAAAACATTTTTATAATCATGTTATTACGTAGTTTGTGATAAACCTAAAAAGAAAACCATTTGTATGCTTTTCCTCTCAGGGTAGAAGGGAAAATGAAGCTACGAGTATGACTTAGAATCAGATAGAGTCTGAGCCTTAGCTGATTTCTGGTTTGAAACATAAGCACAATTGGAAGGAATACTTTGCTCTGTTGACCCCCATTAAATGAAGCTGGCATAAAGTAAATCAACAATAAATATTCACTCATGAAGCCAAAGGCACGAGCTGGAGGCACTATGAATTTGAAGCCAGACTGAGCTATAGAGTAAATTCCAGAACAGCCTAGGCTACAAAGCGGACCTTTTCTCAAACAAACAAGCAAACAAACAAAGACTGAGATAGTATTCAGTGGTGAGAGAACTTGATGTGCAAGCATTAATACTTGAACTCAGATCCCTAGCACCCACACAAAAAGCCTTACATTGCTTATAAATATAGTGATGGGAGCAGGGTTGGAGACAGGAGGATTGTAGGGAGTTGTTGGCCAGCTTACATAGCCCATGATCAACAAATTCCAGGTCCAATGAAAGACCATATCTCAAAGGAATAAAGCAGAGAGTGATAGGGGAAGGGACCCAATGTAGGAGTACACATCTGGGTACACATACACATATATGCGCACATGTCACCCTTTTGATAGCAATTTCCCCACAGAGATAAAAACCATTCATCTTTGAGGAACTCATTAAGATACAGGAAGCAAACAATTCAAACATTTCAGGAAGTCCCTGAAATTGACCAGATTCACTAGGCCCTTCCTTCCCCAAACAGAGACAAACAGAGCCTGCTGGAAGACACTCTCAGATAAGCTAACCTGTCTAGAAGAGTGTTAGACCAGCTGAGCTCCCTGGCAGAAGCAGAGTTCAACTGTGTGGAAGCTAAGACCACCTAGCTGTGGTAGTTGAGCTACCTAGAAAGGATTCTCTTCAACCTGTTTGATGCCTCTAGTATATGCAATGTGATCTGGATTTCCAGTTCTCATAAACTGTCACCCTTGCTGGGGAAGGCTTTGGTGATATAGCTGTGTTTGAGGCATTTTTCATCATGTAAATAACCTCTGAGCCATATCTCTCAAAAAAAAAGTCCTCATTGGCTCACCAAGTTGTTCTGTTGTTGGGTCTCTGTCTGGGGTGAGTAGATATTTGTTTATATCTTCCAAGAATAGCTTCACCCACCACCACCAAACACTACACACACACACACACACACACACACACACACACACACACACAGAGAGAGAGAGAGAGAGAGAGAGAGAGAGAGAGAGAGAGAGAGAGAGAGAGAGAGAGAATGAATTAGTTCTTTGGGATTTTCCATTCTCAACTGTAAAACAAGTGTAACACTGCTACTGTTCTTCAGTTGCCACCCATCTTGGAAGCAATCTGTTATGTCCCTGGTACCTCATATCCAACAAAAATACTATGGGTGGTTCTAGAATGGGAAGATGTATTTGGTCAGTGAGGATCGTGAGGGGCTCTTTTTAATGACTCTTTGGATGCTTTATGCATTTCTAACCATGGCATTGATGCATCCCCTCTGCACATTTTCTGTTATCTGTATGACTTGGCTAAGGTTACAAAGGCTGCCAGAATGGAATGTAGCTCTTGTGGCCCCGTGTATGGTGTTTTTATCTCCTGTCCTTCGCAATGCCCTTTCCAGAGACTCACCTCACAATCAGTGCTTGTTTTCTTGTCACAATTTCACTTTAGATGGTGGCACCTTACTTGCTGCTGCTGTCATCTTTAGCATGGCCTCAGCATCCATCCAGTGCTTTGTAAAGGTCAATTTGGAATTAAGCTTTCCTCCTCCCTTACTTGCTCCTGTGACTACATTGTTTCTGTAGCATGAGACTCTCACTGAAATACTGCTTGCCTTTCAGAGGCTTATTCTTTTATTACTTTGCTTTTTATCATTTTAGATCTACATATAATTTAGGAGATTTTTATCAATGGATTTCATTTGGTTTGGTATATATATACACAAATATATATATTTCATCTTTATAGTAATCCAGTTCCATCTTTATTCATTGTTTATCCTGTGTCCAAGGCTATATTGTATATGTCAGGGGCACAACAAAGTAGAAATTTCAGTCTTTGACCCTCAAAAGTGTATACTTTGTTTAGATATGGTATAAAAATAATGTGCAACTGAGTTAGAATGTCTATGATTCAGACCTTCAAGTCCATGTGAACTTGGAGAGGAAAGATATCAATATGGTCTGGAGTTATCTTTGAAGCTTTTTGGGTTGCAATGCCTTTCATGGTCTGTGACAGAGAGGAAAGATTGGAACAGGTAGGAGGGTATCACAGATGAGGGTCACAAGTAACTTTAGTATGCTGCCCCTATGGGTCAGAGAGGAAACTTACTGACAGAACAGAATTTATGTTGGATTGTCAAGAAGAGCCACTATTAGGGTGGACATTCTCTTTCCAGAAGAATCATAGAAAGAAACACGTTGGAAAGGAAATATGCATGTGTCAGTGTTGGGAGTCGACTCCTAGCAGAAAGCGGCTATCATCTTTTCAGCCATCTCAAGCCATATACCCTGACAACAGATTTGTTTTCAACAGCCTACAACAGCTGAGCACACTCTGATAAACATCTTGTTTTTCTCACATATCTTGTTGTGTTGTTTAGTGCCCCCAGCTGCAAGGCGCATGTGGTAAAGTGTCTTCAGCTGTGTTCCCCTGCTTATGCTTATATATACCCAGGATTTCCTTTGAATAAGAGAGACTTGAACAGACTCTCTTTCTTGTCTCCATTCTTCGTGTCTCTTGCTCCTCCATCCCCACTCTTTCTCTTGCTAGACCCTGACCTGCGGACCAGAGCAGCAGCTCGGACCGGGACAAAGTGGCCCGCAAACGTGGGGCAGAATGGGTCATTACATGTCAGTTTGAATGACTTCTAGTCTCCTGGGCAGCCAAAAACTACATACATTTCAGGCACACACAAGCCATTCTTGCTTGAGCAGTACCCATTGGAAAGAGCTCTCCATTAAAGATATCCATCCACAAATTTCAAGGGCTGGGTATTGTTGGAGTATGTTCCCAAAGGGTTCATACATTGAAATTTAGTCCTCATTGGGGACTATGTACAAGCTAGCAACTTAATCCAACAATACTATTCAAAGATGGGAGCTATGGGAGGGAATTAAGACTGTAGAAGATCATCTAAGTATGGCTTCCAAAATTGAATAGTAGTGACCTTATGAGGAGAAATTCATTACATCCACTTCCTGTCTCTTGCCATGTAGTACCTTACATTGCATCAAGACTGTGATAGCGAAAAGGATCTCAAGAGATAAACCTCTTTTCTTCTTGAGATTATTCAGGTTGAATCATTCCCATGTAGTAATGCAATACTGACTAATCTATTGAACTGTATTGGTCATGGAAATCTATTGAGAGGTTCACACCATTTCCTTTACCCTCTGGCTGTGCCTGCTAATCATACACAGCAATGACAACTGCCCTAAGAAGGCCTTCTTAAGCTTTGGTCTCTGTCTCTTTAACCAATTACACGCTAGAAGAAATTAAACTATTTGTCATTTAAACTCCCATTTGAACAACTATTTGGTGGTTTGAATGAAAAGAGCCCTCATAGGCTCATATGCAGTGGCACTGTCAGGCCTAGTTGGAGTAGGTATGGCCTTGTTGAAGAAACTGGGGTGGGTTTTGAGGCTTTAGATGCTCAAGCCAGTGTCTTTCTCTCTCTTCCTACTGCGTGTGGATTCAGATGTAGAACTCTCAGCTACCTCTCAAGCATGGCATCACGTTTCCTACCATGACAATAATGGAATAAACTTCTGAACTGCAAGTCAGTCCCAGTTAAGGGTTTTCCTTTATAAGACTTGCTATGGTCATGGCATCTCTTCACAGCAATATAAATCCTAACTAAGGCAAACCATTTCCATTTTCATGGCATTCCAGAGAAACTAGTTCTATGTACGCCCAGTCACAGAAGTGGCTTGAGGATCTGCTCTCCACGGCCACCTGGGCTCCTTACTCCTTGGTAATGAACAAGTACAAGGTTCCATTGGTTAAGAATAGAACACTGTTAATCCATGTTTCTCATCAGGCATAATCTGCTTAGTAGGAATACAGATATGTATTCTTTAGATTATTTCTTGTGTCTTTTTATGGCTTCACTTTCTTAATGCAGTCTTCCCCTTCTGCTCAGGTTCAAGTACTGCCTTCTACCACAAACCATTAGCAGTTCTTTTAATGAGCCAGGAAAAGTTCCTACACTTCTGTGTGAAGATAATCTCTAGTAGTCTTCATGGCCAGTTGTGTCAGCTTAGGTAGGGGTGGGTTGTGATGAATCAGGAGTATCTTACATTAGAAATAAATTTTGCTAAATTGCTGTAATATATGTAGTCAGAAGCAACATAAAGCTGAGGCCAAGACTCCACAGGATATGAGGTTGCTCAAAGAGTTTTGTATAAACTCCTTTGAGTTCTTTCATTATAACACTTTACAAGAACTTTCCTTGAACGTAGAAAATGATGATCTGGGATGAAATTACTCTGGAAGACTTAGGAAAGGAGCTGTCCCATGTTGAATTGGGGTAGTCCTCATGGTAAGGGACAAATTATCCATTCACATGCATGGGGAATACATGAATTTGACCTGATGTTTTCCTGGTAACCAGAAAATGCCCAGCAATACTAGAAAGGTACTAGGTAGATGAATCTGTGCAAAACCAACCTATTAATGAATTAACAGCACTATGTTACTGATGATGATGATGAGGAGGATGGATAGATGGATAGAAAGACAGATAGATAATAGATGATAGATAGGTAATAGATGATAGATAGATAGGTAATAGATAATAGGTAGATAGACAATAGATGATATATAGACAGATAGATGATAATTAGATAGATACACTGATCAATAGATAGATAGATTTCCAGACCTTTATGACTTTGTTCAGTATTTACAGCCTTAATGTCTTTGTTTAGCTCTACCCACTATGGCAACATCAGTGTCATAGGCAACAGCTACCTTGTCTTGCTATTGTCTAAACCTAGATCCATTAACACTTCCTTGACAACAGTCAAGAAAATGTTGGGAAAGCAGTCTTGTCACACGCAGAAATGAATCAGAGAAATGAGCCCAAGGGACCATTTTTGAGAACCCCCATGGACTTAAGTCTGCTTGGACTGAGCTGTATATATCACTAGGTA
Organism: Grammomys surdaster; assembly: GCF_004785775.1. Classification (NCBI taxonomy): domain Eukaryota; kingdom Metazoa; phylum Chordata; class Mammalia; order Rodentia; family Muridae; genus Grammomys; species Grammomys surdaster. The sequence goes on along the minus strand of NW_021604712.1, from coordinate 1,520,886 downwards.
TTTACCCTACAAGACCTGAGTCTGAATTCCCAGAACCTACATAAAAGCTAGATGCTGTTATGAACATGTCTGTCATGCCAGTACTCTTGTGAGTAGATGGGATGTGGAAAGAGGAGACTCCTTGAAAACTAGTGGTCCAGCTAGTCTAGTAAACACAGTGGAAAGCACAAGACCCTGACACAAACAAGGTAAAAGGGAACGGCCAGAACCTTTGCTGTCATTTGCTCACCATGTGTACACATTGGCATGTGCCTATCTCCATTCAAACATATGACACACACACACACACACAGGTAAGATGGTTTAGTGGGTAAAGGCACTTGCTGCCAAACTTGGCAGCCTAAGTTCATTCTCCAGAACCTATAGGGTAGAAGGAGAGAATTGACTCTCAAAAGTTGTTCTATGGTTACCACACACGCATCATGGTGTTATTACCCAATGCTCCCCTTCACATACAACAAACAAACAAAGAAACAAAGAAGTAAAAGATTTTTAAAGATTCCTTGGCTCATAAGAACCACACCATCACAGTACCACCGGTGAGTTTCTACTCATACTTATGCTCTGAGGTTGATGCTTGACCATTCCTATTGGAACAGGAGCACTACCAAAATAGTGTGCTCAAGGGGCCTTAGAAATGCTGTCTGTTTTTTATCTGGGATCTCAGCTACATATGGCAAGTGACAAATCTCAGGGACAGCAATTTGCCTTTTGATTGAAAGTAAAATTCTCCCTTTTATATAACAGATGTTTTTGACAGTTACTTTTGCTGTTAGCAAATCCTTGAAAGGGAAAATAAGCCCACTAGGTCTGAAGGGGAGAGAAAACGTTGAATAATAAGATCTGAACCCAATTCTTTGGAAATGGAGCAGCGATGAGGAGAGATGACCTATTTACTTTCAGAAATCATTGTTGAGTTTTGTTTTGCTTTGCTCTGTAGCGAGACAACTCTTGGCTTGTTAAAAGGCACTTGAATGAACAGATTTTTCATGTGTGGCTTTTATGTATTTGTGGTACCTGGGTTCTTCTTAGCCACGTCTGCCTCTCCTACACTCCTGGGTTCTACAGGCCAAGGCTGGCTGGTGTGTGGGTAGAGTTTAAAAGCTCTCCGTCGAGATTGTGCTGTTGGACAGAAGGAGAAAAACCTGTTACAAATCAGAGAAATATTAGGAACAATACTGTTTTAAAGCACAGCTGGTTAGACAGTGTCCTCATTTCCTTTCTGTTGCAGTGAGAAAATATCCTGCCAAAAGGAAACTAGGGGGAGAAAATGGTCACTGTCTGCCATGGAAGGAAGTCAAGGCATGAACTGGAAGTCAAGGCAGCTAGATACATCACACCACAGTCAAGAGCAGAGAGAAATGAATGTCCCTATGCTGCCTACTTGTTTGCCCAGCTAGCTCATTTTACTCTGACAGAGTGTAGCTCATGAAATGGTGGGATCCACATTCTGGCTGGATCTTCCTACTTCAATCTACAATCAAGACAATCACCCACAAGACAATTTGGTCTAGATAATTCTTCATTGATAATTGCTACTCTCTTCCTGGTAGTGAGTTTCAGGGGTGGGTGGGTGGGATGAGTTGGAGAGAAGAAAAGGAGAGGAGAAACAATACAATTTACTTTAAATTTTTAAAATTGTAAGTGATTTTCTTTAACAGACTCTCTTCCAAAGTAATGTTAGGCTTTGTCAAGTTGACAGCCCAGAGAATTTGAGAAGGCTTACACACACAGGAGTCCATATGTTCCCTTAATATGTAGAATGAGAACGTATTGATCTGTTTCTATATGATCCTTGACTTACATGGCGCTTTGACTTTGCAAAGTGGAAAGTGTTATGATGCTATATGTTCCAAATGTACCTGTAATTTTGAATTTTGATCTTTTCCCGAGATAGCCACATGCAACCCAAGACTCTTTTGGGGAGGTGAGGCAATGGTGGCAAGTTCCTAGTTCATGTGATTAGGAGGGAAATAGCCAGGCCCCAGAAAGTGCTGTATGTTTGCTGTCATGCTTAGAGTTACGGTGCAGCAAATGTACTTGTGGTATTGTTGGCTTCTGATGTGTGTGTCAGGATGCGGCCTTAGAGCCAGTAGTTGAACATCTGCATGAGAACGCCCTCTCTCTTTTATTTACATCATAAATGTAAATGCTGCCCCCTTCTGTTTCCCCTCACAGAGTCCTTCCCTTCACCCCCCTCCTCTAAGAGTGTGCCCTACACCTACATGTCAGGTATCCCCCTACCATGGCACATCAAGTCTCTGCCAAATGAGCTGCATCCTATCCCACCCAGGCCAGACAAGGCAGCCCTGTTGAGGAAGGGCTACCACAGTCAGGCTACAGCTTTAAGGAGAGCCTCTGGTCCAGTTGTTGGAGGACAAACATAGAGTTTGAGCTGCATGTCTGGTACATACGTGTTGAAGGGCCTCATCCCAGCCCATGCATGTTCTTTGGTTTGGGGCTCAGTCTCTGAGAGCTCCCAAGGGTCCAGGTTAAAAGACAACAACCCACTCACAAAACTTTCAACTCAAAATTTGTTCTGTCTAAAAGAAATGCAGGAACAAAGATAGAGTAGAGACTGGAGGAATGGGAAATGAATAACTGTTCCAACTTGAGACCCATCCCATGGGCAAGCAGCAATCCCTGACATTATCGATGATACCGTGTTATGCTTGCAGACAGGAGTCTGGCATAACTGTGCCCTGAGAGGTTCCATGCAGCAGCTGACAGAAGCAGATGCTGAGACCCATAGCCAAACATTGGACAGTGGTCAGGGACTCTTATGGAAGACTTAGTGGGGCGGATTGAGGGCCCTGAAGGGGATAGAAACCCCATAGGAAGACTAAGAGAAAACTGTGTTCTTAAAGAGACATACCGCTGGGCAAGTCAGTGATGGGATTTCTAGAAAGGTTTAACTCAAGATTGAAGACCCACTGTGAATGTGACTGATACCATCCCACGGGCTGGGGTCCCAGGCTGTAGAAAAAGGGTCAAAAGAGAAAGTCAGCTGAGGATCAGGATTCATTTTTCTCTTTCCTGACTGAGGATCCATTGTAACCAGTCATTTCAAGCTCATCTCATGCCTTCCCTGCCATAAAGGACTGAGTTCAAATAAAGCACCCTCTTCTTTAAGTTATATCTGTCACATATGTGGTATTGCCCACAAATAAAATAACTCATGCAAAGCATGGGATCTACAATAATTGCAAGAATGATAAAAAGTATTCTGATGGTTCCGATGTGGAAAAGATACGCAGCAATCCAACAGATATTTCAGAGCATGAGACTGCGTACTAAGGAAGTCAGAACAAGACAGAAGGAGGCTAAGTGCCTGGTCGTTATGGAGCTTTCAGACAAACTCTGGGCTTCATACTTCTGAAAATTTTACATCTAAGAAATATGTGTGCTTAAGGAAACTTTCAAACATATATACAAAATGTGAAGTAACTGCACAGCAAGCACCCACCACTCAGTTTGTACAACTAACACCTCTACACTTGCTCTACATATATCCATCCATCCATCCATCCATCCATCCATCCATCCCATCTTCTCTCTCCCATGTACCTGCAGTATTTTTGGTACATATCAAATGTGCATCTCCAATACCACTAGTAAACACATCAGCATGTATAACCACTTCCTAGATCTTAACATGGTTAAAGTCTTACACTTTTTCTTCTGAGATAGTTCCCAGGAATAGACCATCCCAACTTTACAATGATATTTGAAGAGATCTGAAAGACCCCTGAACCCATGTAACCCAATTCCGTTATCACTGATAACAATGCTATCACCCCAGAAAGTTCCCTCCTCCCGTCAAGGATTCCCTTACCTTTGTCCCTTTCCCAGAAGGAACTGTTGTTGATTCTTCTTCAGATAAACAGAACCATGTTGGAAGCACTCTTTTGTGTTCAGGTTTATTTCACTTAGAAAATGCTTTCCGATTAAGTCATGTTGTCACATTGATCAGCAGTCTCTGCTTTGCTCCTGTAAGCAGTATTCTGTTTGTGTGAATATGTGACAGTTTGTTTACCCATTCCACTGTTGACGGACACCTGGTCTGTTTCCAGTTTCTGCTTATTATAAATACATACATATGAATGACATTGTACAATTAGTTTTATGGGTATTTGTTGTCATTGTCTCTTAAGGAATTACTAGGCTTTTCAGAGAAATAGAACTTGTATGTGTGTTTGTGTGTGTGTGTGTGTCCATCCATATAGAAAGATTTATTCTAAGGAATTCCCTTATGTTGTAGCTGGTGTTGTCAAGTTCAGATCTTCTGAGTACCAGACAAAACATGTTGTAACTCAAATTCAAAGACAGTCTGGAGGCTTGTTCCCTGTCCTTCATATTCCACCAGTCCTTACTTTGAAGGTTTTCAGGCTGGAGAGGCCTACTGTATGTTGTCAACAGATTTGAAAGCCAGTTTCATCTAATCATCTTCATTGGTATTTGACCCAAGTCTCTGTACCATGGCCTAGCCAAATTGGCACATAAAATTCATCATCACAAACAAATATATGCTAAGTCATATGAGAAATCATGTCATTTTACCCCCAAAGAGTTCTTACTATTTTACATTCTTAACAGATTTTAAATTCTACTTGTTCAATGTCCTTGGCATTTGGCTGCTTTTTAACCTTAGCCACAGTGTGCTGTGGAGTGCAATCTCACTGAGGTCTCAGTTTTTATTTTCCTCATAGTTAATGACATTATCCATCTTTTTACATAGTTATAGGCTAAGTGTATGTGTATTACATACATCTTGACCTGTTATTCATTTAACCAATTATTCATTTGGTTGCTTTGGCCAATTTAGTTCAGTTTATATTGAATTGTTGAATCTGTCAGATATGTATTTAGCAACTTCTTTTCTAGTTATAACATACTGAGTAATATTCTTTCGTGACTAAATGTTTTTATTTCATTAAATAAGATAATGATTTTATAAATCTTTTCTTATGAATGGTCACGATCTTCTGTGGCATGGCTGTAAGAAACTTCCTGGTCACAGTGTTTGAAAGTATTTTGGGCCCTTCTGCCCCTGCCTGGTCCTGCGAGCTGGAGCAGACACAGAGTCAGTCTGCTCCTGTCCTGTGGAGAAAC